>NC_134414.1:109107438-109316764 GCF_030867145.1 Opisthocomus hoazin | reverse complement strand
CACATTTCAACTCAGGACAGATACAATTTTCCGGAGAAGTGTGCCAGCAGGGGTTGACTGGGTCAAGAACCTGGGAGCCCTATGGCCTTGGATGGCCCTTCCCACGCTGTACAGATCAGCAGAAACTGTGAAACCACCCTCCTGGCTCAGCATGAAGCAGTGATTCATGGTTTCTAGAAGGCAGATGTCCACACGAGGAAGACCCTGATCAGCACTGGGCATTGAGGCAATGTGGAGAACAGATAACTTACAGACTGTCAACATTGCAGAATTTCCCCTTTTTTTTAAACTTTGTCAAATAATTTGCTTTGCCAAATGCCATTCCTCACCATTATCCTTTACAGACACGTCAGCAACATTTACTTTTCCACCTTTTGCAGCAGCTATGCTTTCCTGGACAAAGAGCAGTGGAAATCTTGATAAAACACGTGAATCAGAGATGATAGTTGTCTTCCTCTTAAAAAAAAGAGAGTTGAAGAGGCAACTGAGGCTCCTGCATGGCTCCAGTATAGTCTTTTTGTCTTTTTCCTTCTGTCGATCCAGAGATAGCTAGCCAAAGGAGGCTGGCTGCATTGATTTCCTGTTTCATGGAGTCTCTGCTCAGAACACAGTGTCTGCTCGAAAATCTGATGAGATTTGGGAATTCTTCTCTTTGATTCAGTTAGTGTTTTCAAGAAGTTTATAGTTATACTTTGGGGTTTGGATGTGACTTTGTGCTTATTCTACAAAGTTTACAGGAAATGATGGAAGCTTTGAGTGATCCTTTGTGACTTCCCCCAGCGCAGAGCTTCAGAAAATATTTTGGGAAAATATTCAAAATCAGCAAAATTTGTAAATCTTTTCCAGCTAACCTCCCTGCTATCTGCAGCCGGGCAATCACGAAAGTTTATTGGCTCAAATAACCTGAGTTGGACTCTTCCTGTAGTCAGCGTCTCGGCAACGTTAATCAGTTCTCCAGGATGTAATTGAGAGCAGAGTTTAGGATACTCGAGGCAGAATTTAACACTCTGCTATATAGTCAGTGTTACAGATCTCTTTTGTTCATCCCTGAGTAAAGAACCAACTGCGACAAATCATATTCCTGTTAATTCACTTCCTGAGCATTTGTCCTACAATATTCTTGCTCCTTGCTTTACAGAGAAAAAGTTGAACGATTCCACCATATGGGTATAAAAATATTATCTCATATGGCTTAATATTTTATAGCAGCCTATTTCCCACCCACAATATGAATTCTTACTTGTGTGCTACCCAAACATTAGCAGCAACTGCTTAACATTGACATCTGCCCATTATCACTGTCCTCTGCTCCCTCAGGAAACGAGCTTATGCAGTGGCACTGTCTACCCATCCATCTGCTGGTCTGACAGTTTCTCCAGCCCCCCAAACAAGTGCTGGTTCTTGGCCAATTGCAATGACCTCTGACAGAAACATTTAAAACCTAAAATTAACGTGCTTCATGAAAATGAAAACCAGGCAAAGGAGACAGACCCAAATCAGTCACCACTGTGGGAAAGGTGAGCAGAGCTCAGCTGTCCTCCACCTGGCAGCAGCTACCTGGCCAACGAGCCAACATGTCCTGGCCTGCCCATCAGTGCAGCGGGGTCCCTGCCCAACTTCTGTCCGCACTGTTACCTGCCCTTTGTAGTGGCATAAAAGTATATCCAGGGGACGGAGGCTATTATCACAATGAAAGGGTCTAAAGGACACAAACCTCCAAGAAACTCAGCTACTGGAGCTAGAGGTTTCATTAGTTCTGCAGCTCATGGGACAACCTCTCTTATATATGTGGCGGCCGTGCCTAAAAGACCCTTTTCTGTATCAGACCCCAATTTTCTCAGCACTGTACAAATACAGAATACAAAGACAGTCTCTCCTTCTTCCTGCCAAAGCTTCAGTCATTCCTATGGCAGTTTCTCTCTCCTGATTGTGTGTCAAAAAAAAAGCAATAAAGACAACAAATTGTGGAATAAAGATAATATAGAGTGACGGGGGAAACGCATGTAAAAAATACGTAATGAGGCCAAACCATTGCTAGCATAAAGTCTCAAGTATGATTAGCAACTTTGGAAATGTCACTGGATTTATTTTGTTTCCTCACTGGATATGTCGCTGACAATACCTTCAGAGGGCCTGATTTCTCAGGTGTAGATGCTCAGTGCTGTGAAATAAAGTGAAGTCTGTGTACAGGGTTTGAGCAGCTGCTGATCCAATGTGAACGGCTGGAATTATTGCTCCCTCAGTCAGAAGTTCCCTCCCTGCAGATGTGATGAGTGAACTGACCATATGCGTGCTCCAAATCTGTTATAATGTGAAATGGAATAGGTAGCTTTTATCACACTTGGTCTATTTCTGGCTCCAGTAAATGAAAATAAATCTGTCCTGTCACCTTAGCAGGCACGATTTTCCCTCTCTCTCATGGGCACTAAGAGCATTTGACAAGAAAAGTACCTTTTCTTTGAGGAAAAGGGGAGGAAGCAAAAATAAACATAATGCGATGTCTCAAAAATTCAGTCGACCGCACAATTCCAAATTAACAAGGCAGCAGCAAAGCCCTTTGTCCCTGGCCAACACAAAATCCTCCCCAGGGTCCTGTGAGAAGCAGAGGAACCAGAAGGGTTCACCCCATGAGTTAGCCTCCACCCAGTGTATGTCAGCCCAGCTGGCCCATCCAGGCTCAGCTATAGTGCCAATTTTTCACCTCCCTGAATCCAAGCACGTTTCCCCTCAAAGCCAGCCTGATGCTATTTCCGACTCTGGCCCTGCCTGGTCAGGGCTAGCTGTCCCCAGGAGGGATTCCCAATGCCACCAAACATCCCTTGCTGGGCCATGCTGGGCAGGTTTCCCTCGCTGAAGCACCCCACAAGCTCAGGGTGACCTGTGCAAGGCAGGTCCTCTCCTGCGTGGCTTCTGGGCAACTGGACCTGCACCAAATAGGAAGTCAAACAGGCATTAAAAGCCATCTGGGTTCTGGGAAAGTGCTGGAAACCATGTCTGAAGGACTACAGCAGCTCACTGGTAATCAGTGGATCGCTTCAGCTGTTTACAACAACAAACGCAACCAATTCCAAAGCACTAAAAAATACCAAAACCAAAACAAGCATTGGGTAAGGAAAGTTACGCTTTATGTAAACCAGATAAATGAAGGTCATGAAAGTTGGGTCCCCCACTTTTTCCATACAGAAGCGTGGAAAATAATCTCCAAATCCAGTGGCTACAGGGTTTTCAGTTACAAAAAGTAATCTGGTCTAGGTCAAGAGGATGGAATTCCCCCCAAATTGTTGTATCAGGTTTTGTTTTAATTTTACTATCTCCATTTTCTCCCCTTTGAACAGTTCGAGAAATCACGTAGAGTGCTGAGGAGGGGGTTTCAGTGCTCTGTTCCACTCTGTGTCAGCATAAATTTCAGAGAAAAAATGTACCGGAACAGAAAATTATTCTTTTTTAACCTGAGGAAGTGTTAAGTCCCTTTCTCCTACCCACAAATCAGGAAAAACTGGAACAACTTTGAGATATCTTTGCCCTGATCCTCTCTGCTGAGGAAGAGCATTGTCTGCATCAACTCACCACACAGCCTCATACCAAAGGACTCTCTTTTCAAGGAAAAAGAAAATTCCACATTCCTGTTTTTATTCACAGTGCCTGTCAAAACTATTTGCAGGCTCTTTTCGTGGGTGAAGATGAAGAGCTCTTTCATCTACGTGCAGTTACTTTGACTCAATTTCCTTCAATTCATTCCATCAGCTGCTGCAATTATTTCTCTTCACAGAAACCCTTCGTCGTCTGCTACCAAATTCCCGGCACTGCGTGGCTGGGTACCCGCAGCAATGCTTACCACTGCTGTCAGCACCAGAGCTGAGCGTGTCTTCTTCTGAAGGACAGATTAGTAAGTGGGCTCTGTTTACTTCTCACACTTTCCTTCCCCAGGGCAATAGCACAAGTGAGTCTGACTGGAAAACAAAGGAAACACCATTCATGCATGTATGGTTTATTTTGAAACAAATTTTCAGGAAAAAAGACAGCCAGTACAGAGATAAAGAGACAGGAGTTCCCACCGCTCACTTTTGGCTGCAAAACATGTTTTCCTGTTGCAATTATCCAGTGTGATGTTCTGTGGTACATTTTCAGATTAACAAGGCAACGTGATGTGGCAACATAAATTGAACAGCAAAGATAAGAGCCTTCCCAACAAGCGTTTGGGTAACACAGGTCAGGCTGCCATCGGCCTTGGCCGTCTCTCCAGCAGTTAACCCAGCTGCTGCAGGACTGGGGCACTGCTGCTGTGGTCAGAAACAAAAACCCAGTCCTCCCCCAGAAAGAAAAACTTCTCCATTTCACGTCAGCTCTGGAGCTCCCATCTTTCCATGAGTCCAAATATGTGTGCTCCTTTTAGCCAGTGTTATCTCCCTGCCACTCACCCACACAGACCTTTTCTTCTCTAGCTCCCTCATGCCATCACTACGCGTCTCAAGTCCATTACTTGCTGTTTACCTCTTTTGGGCAGCTGGTGACCCTCCTTCTGGTTCGAGTGCACTGCTTCTGAGACAATACCCCTACAGAACAGGGTCTGACTGTTTTGATGGAACACCCACTCCAGCGGTGACACCGCTCCTCAACGCCTGGCCTGCGCCAGCCACAGAATCGCTGGCAGCAGGTCAGCCGGCCTCGCACACTTGTCCTCACCTGCACCTGCTGATCTTGTAGGCACACGAGGGGCTTGCGGGCTACAGTGAAACTGTTCTGCACTACCCAGTCTCCTTTAAAGGTGACGAGCTCTAATGAGTTTTAAGCATAAAGAAAAATTAGAAACTTGATTTCTTAACATTTCGAGATGTTAACTTAAGATTTGGACAAAGAAATCAGATAACAATGGCTTTCTGCTTTCTTATCTTTTCATCTTTTTTCTTAACATTTTTTTCTTTCTTTCTCTCATTTTTACCTCCCCCTGTTTTTCTAATCTTTTCATCTCTTTTGTGTTCTCCCCTTGCTTTTGTCTTCCTTGGTCCTGCACACCACCACCACCTCCCTCCAGCCCGGTTCCACTCAGGGCCTGGGGCTGGCAGAAGCCCACAACTGGGGCAGGAGAGTTCAGCGCAGGGCTAGGTTGGCAGGGACAGGCTGTCCCCTACATTGCTTAATACATAAAAGCAACTCACCCTGTTCTGGGACATAAATGCAAAAGTCTGATGGTTCTTCCTAAGCATAAAGCTCCTGGTTCAGTCCAGGGAGTGCTGTCGGAAAGGCTACAGCCCGGCGCTGAACGAGCACAACCAGTTCTCGTGTGTTGATGCAGACAGAAGTAGCTCACACAGAGAGAAAAAAAATTGGCTGGCTCTCGTACAAGCAGGTTTCACATCCTGACTCCATAGAAACCCCCTGCATTGCAAACATTGTGCTTCTCCGCTGGATGTTGCAGGCCATTCAGCACCACCAGCGTTCACTGTTCTTTGCTCCAGCTCCTTGCTGTGCTCCCAGGGACGTGCAGGAAGGTGGCCCGCAGCAGCAGCAGCGGTGACTGAGCAGGGCTGGTGCTGGCCCAGGCGCAGTGCTCGCCCTGCTCCCAGATCCTGATCGCAGGCAGGTCTGATGGGTCTCTGGGAAGCAGGGTTTCACCCAGAGCATATGGTCTGTATGAGTAGCAACTTGCTCATCACAAAAAGCCACAGGAACTGCAAAGCTTAATGTGTTCTTTATGTACTTCCTATGAACACTAATGCCTCTGGGCTATTGACTCTTTGTTTTCCTTCAAGTTCTCTTTTACACTAGTGGCACTTTATCAGGTTGATGATTCAGCTATATAAGAATCCCCTGATATCAGCACTAGTTTTGTCAAATCCCTTATCCGCTGCGTGAAAACAGACCGGCATTTTGTTGAAACAATAAATCCATTATGTCAACACGATTAATTCTGTTCACTGGCTAAAACATTCTGTCGAGGAACAAAAGGCATTAACGTAATATCTTTATCTAGTTGACACAAAACAAATTAGTTCAGCATCTTTGATGTCACTGTGGTTTATGCCAAGGAAAATCGTTCTTGTCGCCACACCATTTTATCATCATTTTGTGGGGAGTCAGGACATGTGGGCTTTACCAGGGCTCTGCTGGGTGACACAGGAAAAGTTGCTGCAGCTGCTTGTGCCTGCATTTCCCTCTGCCTGTCTGGACCGGGGCTTCTGCAGAGAACCGTTTCTAATTATGTGCTTGTATCCTGACAGGCTGTTCCCTGGGTCAGGGACCATCATTCCTCTTGTGTGTTTATTTTTATAACACAAAAGGAAAGGAACAGGTTCCCTCTCTGCTCTTGCAGCACCAACAATAAGCGTTTGATTTCTCTTGGCACTTCCTAATGCTATTATAGAGCTAATCGCTTTCAAAGTCATTGGTGAACACAAGGGGTTTTGGGGCTCCAAGCTTCGAAATGAGATCAGCTATCCATGCGTGTCTCCGTATGCCTTAAGGAAAGTCCCTCTCTTCTCACACGTATGTTTTTTCCTACAGCACTGAAAATTAGAGGTTCAAATTTCACATTATTTCTTCGGGGAATTATTTTACTACAAAGAGACCTCAGGTTTCACTGAAGCCCTTAGCAGTGGGCTGCATATGCACAGAGAAAGAAAGTTTTACACTGGGGTAAAGTTCCTTCCCCCCCCTCCCCCCTTCTCCTCAGCAGAGGTGAATTATGTCATGAGATGAGTTTTACATCAGCGAAGTAATCAGCCCTGCCTCCCTGGAGGCCAAGGTGGGGCGGTGGTTTCCCTCAGCTCCTCCTGGCACTGGGATGGCTCCTCTGCAGCGGGCCTGGCACCGGGCGGTACGAAAGCAGGTGACGCAGACCGTGGTTTGTGCTGCCAGCTCTATACACAAGCATGTGGATCGGTGTTGTCTTTTTGCTGAATGGAAAGGCTGTTGCGGAAAGGATTCTGGCTGACATTTATCAAAGCTGAGATTTATCAAATCAAAGGTAAATCTCTGATCTGCCAGGGAAAACCTGTGCGTGTCCCAGGTTACCTTTTCTTCAGTGTCCTTCTGGAAATGGCCGTAGTAGCACTTCTTTTCCTCACAGCGAGAATAAAGATGTCTCTTGAGGGCAGAGAGGGTTGTGAAGGGCTACTGCATGCGGTAATCTGAGTTAGAAGTAAGCACAAATATACTTTTAGGAGATGGGCATTTCACCGTGGTCACTTGGCCGTCCACTCCAGCTTCCTCAGGTACCCTGAAAGTAGCAGGACACCATCAGTCTCTGAAGTACTGTAGGTCCCACACACAGGACTTCAAACACAGGTCAGGGCACCAGGCCCTGTGAGATTCATCCTAGCTACCTGCTGACTAGAAAGCTACACTTGCATTATCTATGGGACTAACATTTGGTAGCAGATTTAAGAGGTTCATTTTAAAAGAAAAAAAAAGAAAAGAAAGAATTAAAAAGAAGCTTACAATAAACATTCAAGGAAAGTGCTCAAATTACACTTCATCATATCTAAACCTCCTTCAGACTGCATGCCTACATTTCTTTTTCAAAATCCCAGGAGCTAGGTTTTTCTCCTTACACTGCCTAAAATGCAAGAGTGTAGCTCCACGCAGTGTAGACAGAATGATTGTGAATTGTGTGGTTATCAATAGATTCCTGATTAGCAATTTTTCTTCCATTTATGCCTGCAGCGATTAAGAAATATCCAGTTCCTTCTTTCATTTTTTAAGAAACCTTTTTTTTTTTTTTGTTATTCTGCTGGAAAATAATCTGGTTTGATTGATCTGTGATTCGGCCCTCTGCTGTGGTCATGCATTGTTTTAGAGTAGTTTGTGAACCACAGTTGTGAGCTGAATTTCTAATGTACTTATGCATATGCTTACCTTTAAGCTGGCAAGTGATCCTTGCAAGATCAATAACGCTGTGTTTAAGTACGTGCTTAGGGGCTCTGCTGAACTGAGACTGAAGTGTTCAGAACCTACAAAGCTGAATTCCTGGTGGATAAGTGCTACAATCTTTAGATTTGTTATGGTTTTAATTTATCAGCCAAGGCTTTCCCATTTATTAGGTAGCTGCTGTCCCCTAAGCATATTCGCTATGACATTTTTTTTAGTGATTGTCTCAACGTCCCCACAGACCTCTCCTGTTGTCTCCTCTGAGGTAGTCCACTCTCTAAACTTCACTGGTAGCAGAGAAGACATCAGCAGGATCAATTATGTGGTAGCTATTTTGCTAATTTCGTTAATGAGATGCTTTTCCAGTGTGAGACAGATGTTGCCTGTACACACAGGCACAGAAAGAAACCTAGAGCTCTGGAAATACAATTACTGCCTTCGGGAAATGTTCTGCTCAACGTACTTGCAAATGCTCGTGGGAAGCCATCCTGTTTTACCTAGCCGAACTGAGAAAATTGGCTAGGGATTTTCTATCTCCGATTTTCAACTTTTCTGATATTCTCTGGAATGCTTCGATATTCAGTCTCTGAGTTTTTGCTGTGTTTCCTAAGCTATGCTCACTGAAATTAGCTGTAAAATCTTATTAAAACATCTCTTGAAATCATTTTGCAGTCAAAGCCAATCTGTCTAATGTACCATCATATTTTAGACAGCATCTGTACAGAGGTCTCTTAAAAAGAAATAGTCTTAATCGTGTTTTTTTCCCCTGTTATGTTTTTCCACTTATTTTCCCAGTATATTAATCTGCTGTACACAAACTATTCATTCTTCCTAAGCAGAAAAATTAAGTTAAACTTTCAGCACAAAACATTGCCCTTCCAGACACAGAAACACCTCTTGCTTTGTTGCAAATAAAATGTTGGAACATAACTCAGAGGTGTGCGAATACTTACGGTCTGGTAGGACAGAGCTGCAAGGTGGCAACGCCCCATGGAGCTGGTGTTAGTATGTGGTACTGGGAGAAGAAATGTGGAGTCCTTGAATCACAGGAGGACAGCTGAGGTTGGAAAGGACCTCTGGGGACTGCCCAGTCCCAGCCCCTGCTCAGAGCAGGGTCACACATAGCAGGCTGCCCAGGGCTGCATCCAGCTGCTTGTTGAATGTCTCCAAGGATGGAGACTCCACAACCCCTCTGGGCAACCGGCTCCAGTGTTCAACCAGCCTTAAAGTAAAAAACGATTTGTCCTATTTTCTGAATAGAATAGCGTACAGTGGAAAAACACTCAGCTGCCGTCTTTCACAGAGGGCTGCAGAACTGCCCTCAGGCCACCATCAGGCCAGCAGAATGGTGGCAGTCCTAACTGCAGCGTCACAAAAGGGCATCAGGGTGAGAGACACCCGAAATTCTACTGAAGTAAGACGATGTCAAAGGTCTTTTTGAAACAGATTAGCTTTATCACAGAAATGAGCTATTGCCACCATATTAGTACCTGGCCCTGCCTCAGGTTCCCCCAGGGTTTGGCAGATCAGTTCTGGCAAATCTCCTGTCAGTACCTCAGGGTGCTCCCATGCCAGCCATCCCTGGCTGCGGGACACTCGCCCCAGAGCAGACAGCCATGTGGGCTGTCCCACCACCACACAGCGGGACAGGCTCAGGAAACCCACTTTCTTCCGTGGCTGATGCTAAGACAGATGGGGGAAGGGGCTGCGGACGAATCCTCTCCGCTGCTGACTATGCTGTGGCAAATGTGGCTGTGCACGGGCAGGCAGACCAAAGCAGTGACAGGAGTAACATTTTAAAGCCATTTAGCAAATATGTCTAGGGCTCGCCTGTCAACACCCAGATTTAAAATGGCATCATAGATGAAAGACCACATAGTGCAGTCTCTGTAGGCCACACGTAGGATAAGAAGGGACAGTGCACTCGTGGAAGGGTGCAAGTGAGGAAAAACAAACTTTGGGGTTGACGAAAGGTGCTCAGTAGCTCAATATAAATGCGTGATGTGGGAGCAGGGGGAAGGGAAATTGCTGACTGATGAGCGGGACCACAGTGCCGGGTCCCTGAACCCCCTTGCAACTCCAGTTTTGGTCACCAGCTCCATGCATGTCCCCTTGTGGCACACAGCAGGCTTACTCATGTGGCTGAAGCAGAGACATCAGGAGAGCCCACCAGACAGCCCATCACTGGCCTTCACGGGTGTCTCGATGGCTGAGAAGGAAGATGGAGCAATGACTTTCTCTGGGTCCTTGCACTGCCCTCAGTCAGCCAGAGGTCCTAGGCATGGAGGACCCCACTGTTCTTGGGACGTGAATGGTGACATGTCAAGTGTGGAGGGATACAATGAAGGCACGAGACGTTGCTGCCTCTTTTTCATTGCCAGATGGTATTCTGGGAGCCCATGCTTGCATTCAGGAAGGCAGCTACTGCTCTCTGAAGACTCATGGCTTCCCACACCCAGCAGTCAGTGGCTAACCACTTTGGGATGGCACATCCACCACGCACTTGACACAGGTCTCCACAGCCTTATTCCAGACTTCCTAACTTAGACTGACTAGCAAGTGCCAACAAAATCACCTGAGCTTCTGCTTTCCAGGGTTTCCCAAACCCACATTAGCTGTGATTACACAGGCTGCGCATGCAGCACGTGTCCCGCCGCCCCCACAGTAGGCATTGGGTGCAGAATGCCTCCAGCCATCTTACCAAGGACGCAGGGTGAAGGGCTGGAAGCCATGCTGTGAACACTGCCCTGCGCAGCCCCTGTGAGCGGTTCTGTCACGACCAGAGCAGCGAGGACCGGGTTTTTTTGGCAGCCATATGCCCTGCCTTCCCTCCCGCCCACAGCAGAGGGTGCGCAGCAATGGCGGGGCCACATGAGGACACAGGTTCCTTCGCAGGGTGGCAAATGTCAGAAGATGACAGAAAAGCACCAGCTGACTTGCCAGGTTTATCTTTTTGCCCTCTTCTCTCGCTCTCCAGCAGCGTTTGATCACAGCATCTTCCGGGCAAGAACATTTCCTTTGCTCACGTGTCCCCGGGCCCTCTCTGCCCCCTCCCAAACACTGCGACGTGTCCACGAGCATGGCCTCCACCACCCCCAGATCTCACAGGCCTCGGGGCACACTTGGGTGGGGAAAAACAGGCCTCAAAGCAGCTGCATGAAGGATGGCAGGAGGGAGGTTCAAGGGGGGAGCTTTGTCCCCATTTTCCGGGGTGAAAGTAAGGGATCTGGGGGGTTGTGGGTGAGGGAAGATGGATGAGCAGCTCAGGGCAAATGAGAGAGCTGCAGCTAAGGGCAAGCAAATGTGTTCAAAGCACATCAAAATTATATTCCCCAGGAAGGCTAACGTGGCCCCAGAGCATGAGGGAGATGAGCAAGGCTAGTGTGGAGGCCCAAGAGTTTCTGGGGTAGGGCAAGACTGGTCTGAAAAGCAGGCAGGGAGGGGAGAAGGCAAACCAAGACAACAGCACCAGCATCCCTGAGTGGATCAGCACATCCCAGCGAGGACCAGGAGTAATAAACCCTGGCCATGTCACCTAACTGAAGAAGCAGGCATTGATGCTCCATCATTGAGAAGAGATGGCTCCAGCCATCCCGCTGCAAGCAGGGCCTGGGGGTGATGTGGGCACCTAAGGTCCATCGCTGAGGCCCAGGGATGCAGCAGAATCAAGAGAGGGCATAGTCCAGCTCCAGGGGCAGGGCATCCTTCCCGTCCCTCCTCCTCCACAATACAGGAGGAGGCTTACAGCAAACTTGAAGGTATATTTGGCGTCTCCGTTGCCCGAGAAGCACTTCAGAGCCCTGCGTGAGCGCTTGGTGTTTCCAGAGCCTCTGTTAGCACATGCGTCCACAGCAGCCATGTGGCTGAGTCGTCGGCTCAGATCCTCGTGTCCCAGTTCGAGGCCACAGTGCCTGAGGTGTGCTCCCGGAGCAGATCCTCCAGTTTCATTTAATCCAACAGGGCGCCAGGTCACTGGCACCAGAATCTCCCGAGGTTCCCAACGTGAACCAAGGCAGGGTCAGTGGGGGTGACTGGAATGTTCGCTTGGAAAGCAGGCCCCAGAGGCAGCTAAAACGCCAACGCAAACATGCACTGAGGGCTCTGATCTGCATCTGTTTCTTGACTGGTCTAGCATACCAGCTTTTAGGTGAAAGAGGACTTTTATATGGACCAGAAGCACTGATTAACTAGTCCTTGAAAGAGATTTTGCTGTGGAGTCCATTAGGGTGGTGTAACGTCTTTTCTTACACATTTTGAAACTCAGAGATGAATTAAACTCCAGAGGAAAAATGGAAAAAGGGGTTTTTTTTATAACTTGTTCATGTTTGTTATTTGAAGGCAAGCTTTTCAGAGATGAATGCCTGACATTTGACTATGAAATATATTGTCACACAGCACAGCCAGAAGACACCAGTCATTCTCTTGAAACTTTCATAAATAAAAACTGCAAGACTCATCATCCTGACTTAATACTCAGCACAGTGCTACAGCGCAGTGAAACCAGGCCGATGAAAACACTAAAACCCACTAACGTAATGCGACAAGCCACACAGAAGTGTGGTGTGATGTGCCGTAAGCTGCAGGGCTTTGTGCTCAGCACTCAATAGCTGGTACCTCGGCACCATGGTGATAACGCGACTTCTTCTCCTTTGTTCCTGCTGCATTAGCAGCCCACAGAGCCGTGGTGCCGCCGGGAGAACTGATGTGGAACTGCCTCCATTAGCAGCAGAGAGAGATATTCAAAGGGTGCAGAGCTTACTGTCAAGTAGGTACATCCACCTCTTTAAGAAGTAATTATAGCAAACAAATACAATCCATGTCCCTTTTTATCTGCAGGCACAAGGCTTCCACAGAACTTCAGAGCCTAGCGTGTCACCGTGGACTGAGCTGCATCCATTCAGCAACGCAACCAAGCTGTAGCTAGTTCCTACTCGTCCGCTGATGTTTCTCTGCAAGAAGGGAAAGTTAAACCCAGTATCAGGAAAAAAAAAGCTGCACTATGACAAATTAGCAATTTCCATGAGTACCAAACCAGAGAAAAAACTGGAATCCCCTACCACGCTGAAGAAAAGGTGTATTGGTTGGAAGTGTAATCTCACGCGAACTGTAATGCATCTCTCTCTGTGTTTTGCCTATAAAGCAGAAAAGTAAGGCTGTCTTCTCTCTGCACTGAAGAGACTTGCACATCCCAGCCTCCAAAATGGACCCATGCAGATGAACACCTTCTCACTTGAACAGGATAAATTTATTTATTCTCTCCCTGAAGAAGTTGCAGTGGGAAGAGCTTTTCCCAGCCACGAGTAGGCCTGAGCAAACTGAGCTACCAGTGTCACTGAATTTTGATTTACTTCTTTTTAAATTGAGGCTGACAGGGATATACGGAGCCTGCCGGACTTTAATGGTGTTTTCCAGCTCCTGCCACGACAGCATGACAGCAGTTTTCACAGTGCAACAGGCGGGAGCGTCCCCATCGACAGCGTCACCATTGCGCCTGACAGGAATAGCAGCACCCAAGAGCATGCGAGGGCCCAGGGGAGCAGCCTGAGCTCAGTTTTGGGAGCCCCAGCTGAAAGCAGCTAATGCAAACCTCCTCCTTGTCCTAAACCCCATCGCTCCTCCTGGAAGGGCTCTCCTGCTGTCACCAAAGTAGCAGGGAGCTGCTGACGGAAGTGCCGGCAACGGGTTTTTACCATCCCGTGCCTGAGCACAAGAGGAGCTCCCACGTGCACCAGATTGTTTTGTCAGCATTTCTGTCTCGCCCTTACGCTTTAACGTATTAACAGTTCCTTCAGGCTCAGATTCAGCTGAATCATATTAGCAAAGCGACGTCATCCCTTTGCATGACTAACATCGGTAGTTTTCAGAAACACGTATCGCATACAATGCCTCAAGGACGCTCCATGAACAGCCCGCAAGTGAGGCTGGCTCTGGTTGCCAGGACAGTGATGGAGGAGCCGCAGGAGGAAAATGCTCCATCAAAACCAGACATCACAGGTCAACTGATACGGCCCAGAAGTTTGTGAAACTGTTGTTATTTAACTTCAAACAACTCGAGTTCTTTATGAAACTGGACAGAAGCCCTTTCGCAGCTCTAAAAGCAACATAAGTATCTAAATTTTGGGATGATCCTTCCTCATTTCTTCCCAGTTTCATTGCTTTCAGGACCAGAGAGTAAGAATCCATGAGAAAGTTTAATCGATACACTATGCCTCCCACAAACAGATCTGTTTTGCCACTCCAGGTGTAACTTCAGTTAATCATAACAGGGAGAATGTTTGGCAGGTGGCAGGACCAGCCAGAGATCAGCATTGCACACCGACGCTGCATCTTTTTACACACTGCTGTGGGGATTACTTGTCTCTGTCACGATACTGCTCGAAACTTCTGCGTGTTTGGGATCAAAGTTTTATTATCCTGCAAATTTCTTCCTCATTCCCCAGCATTAGTCTCTCCAGGGATGGGACATCTTTGTGGACTGACGAAGTGCTTCGGATTTTTGCAAGTGCTAGTTCCTTTGATTCATGCTGAGGAAAGCACACCCTTTGCCTACCGCTGCTGTGTGTTTTATACTTTTTTATTAGTGTAGAGCCATAAGACAGCATTTTAAGGTGTGCACAGTTTTAAAAAGCAGATGGGTGTAGAGGAAGGGAACTGTTACCCAGCTGGTACCACAATATGTTACTTGTTTAGAGCCCAGACATAAAACCAGTCAGGTGAAAGCAGCAGCATCCCTGTGGCATTTCAACACCAGAACAAGCGCAGATCTTGTCCTGTGCTGCGGACCTCAGCCTAACGCAGGGTTAAAACATGTGGCTGAGAGAACGTGGCATAGCAAGCAGAGAAACTGAGCGGGTGAGCGCCCTGGCCAGCACAGACCCGCTCTGTGCGCTGTGCTGGGGGTGTCTGGGCTGCTGTGCCCCACAGCCTGCACCACAGATCAGGGCAATGCTCTGCAGGCTCAAGCTGTTCAGCCTAAATATCCTGAATAAAAAAAGTCCTCCCCTGCAGTAACTACCCCACAAGTGGAGAAAATTGCACTACGTTGGTTTCTTTTTCCTTAAATTCTCGCTTCATTTCTCTCTTCAGTTCCCAAAGGCGCTGTCTCGCTGCCCCCCTCCCACAGGGATCTCAATTCTCCACGCTAATGTTTATGACCTTCCAACCCCCTGCTCTTGCCCCAACATGCTGAAACATCTTCTTCAGCCTTCTACAAAAATAATGCCAGTCGCAGCTCGCTGCTAGGGGCCTGTCCCTGCGCCTCCTTGAGACCAGCTCTTCCAGCTGGGAGATGCAGAGAGCTGAGCCCCACGGCTCCAGCTGGCCTCTAACACGCCGGGGTAAACCTGCCCAGACCCAGCCACTGTTTTCAAAGTACGTTTGCTGTACAAATGTGCAGTTTTTATCCCGGCACTCTCAGTTTTCTCTTACTTTAAACAACAGCTCTTTCTTTACTTTTTAAAGCGAAGGCAGAGAAAAAAGGGTCATTTAAAAAATCATTTCGTTACACACTGCTCATTTTCTCATGCTTTGCGAGGTTTTGAGGGGCAGGGGATTGGATTTTATCTTTTTAAGTTACTTTTTTTTTGCTGTCTTTATCTCCTTTTCCTGGAGTACTCTAGTGTATAATTCAACTAATAACCCGCTATTGCAGTGACCTCAAAGAAAGCTGATACTCTTCCTCTGGTTGAGGCTTTTAGTTTCTTACTGGAGATTTAAAGGGCTTTTTTTAATGTTGTATTAGGAACTTGTGGGAGAGGATGGAGCAGCTTCTTCTGAACTACATTTCTAACAAAGCTTGCTTCCACATCCCTCTGCCTTCTCCAACAAAAGGGTTTTCCCCCAAATCCTGTATTATCCTGGAGAACTCCCGAATGCTCTTCACTTGCCGTTTTCAAGCACAGTGCAGCAGTTCTCAAAGCAAAGTTTCGAGACGCTAGGCTCTTGTCTCGACCTACCAAGCCACCACCCAGCCAGCGCATGGCAGGAAGGCTCGGTACAAACCTGTAAATGGTCTTGGCGAGCGGCTGCTGGCTCCCGCACCGCCTTACAGATCCTGCTAAAGCAACAGGGGAGGGGGGAAGCATTTGCCGCTTTCAAGCTTTGCGGGTACAAAACCTGTTTCTCCTTTGTGCCATATTCGCCTGTCGTCCAAAGCACTGACAGAGTCACAGAATGGTGGGGTTGGAAGGGACCTCTGGGGATCACCTAGCCCAACCCCCCCTGCCGAAGCAGGGTCACCTAGAGTGGGCTGCACAGGACCTTGTCCAGGCGGGGTTTGAATATCTCCAGAGAAGGAGACTCCACAGCCCTCGGCGCTCGCGGCGGCTGTCGCAGGCCTTGCGACGGTGCCGAGCAGCCGGCTGACTTTGACAATGTCGCCTGTCGGGAGGTGTTATCTCCATCCTGTCCCTGTTCCGAAATTCCTGGTGGGATCCTTCGGTCCCTTTGGAGAGCGAGCACAAGACACCAGAGACGACGGAGGGAGAAACCGCCCTCCTTCTCCAGGGGAGATGCCCGCCGATCGGTCGGGGAGTGTCGGTCCCAGCATCGTTAGTGCCTGAACAACTCCAAAATACGAATCACTCCAGTACCCCTTGAGGGGTTAATTAAAGGGGTTTAATCTCCGCCGAGAAGAAGCGAATCTGAATCCATCCCTGCAAATTACCGTCTCTCATGGAAAAAAAGCCGGCTCGCAGGCCGCGCCAGGCCCACGGCCGCCCCGCCGCGGGAGGGGAGCCGGGGGGAGCGGGCTGGGGGGGCTGCTCCCGCCCCGCGCCCGCCTGCCTTGGTCCGTTTTCCCCTCACCCGCTGGGTTAGCGAGGGAACCCCCCGCTTCTCGGAGGCGTTCGCGGGGAGAGAGTGACCCCCGCCGGCCACGCCTGGGAAGGAGGGAGCCGGGCTCGGCGCCGGAGCGGCGGCTGGAGCGAGCGGGCGGCCGGGCCTCGGCGGCGGCGGCGGCGGGGGCTGCGTCACGGCCGGCGGGAGCGGGGCCGCTCCGGTCGCTCAGCAGACCGGCCGTGGGCCGTCCCTCAGCACCGCGGGAGCCCGGTGGGCACGGCGGGGGGCTCCGAGCTGGCAGACCGCGCTGCGGGACCGGGCTGCGCGGCGTGGGGCCTTCGGCGTGCCCGGGGAGCCGCGTCGGGCCGGCCCCGTGCGGAGGGAGAGCCTCAGGGGTCACCCAGCGCCGAACCGCGGAGTCCTTATGGTTGGAAAAGACCTCGAAGGTCATCGAGTCCAACCATCACCCCAACACCACCACGCCTGCTAAACCATGTCCCGAAGTGCCGCGTCTACACCTTGTTTGAACACCTCCAGGGATGGCGACTCCACCACCTCCCTGGGCAGTCCAGCGCCTGACTGCTTTTCACAAATAAGTTGCCAACTGTATTTCAAGTCGTCATGGCAGGGTATTGGGAAAAGTTTTCAATCGGCAATAATCGCGCCTCAGATTGACCTCACCGGCTACGACGCAGCCACGGCAAATCCGTTTTCCAAGGAGGGGCAAGGACTCGCGGTTTCTCTGGGAATGGAAAGGAAAGCTGCTGGAGCTGCGGCTGTGCCGGAGTTCCAAAGTGTGGGGCCAGGGGCTACTCCCTGGCACTGGCGACAGCTGACCCCGAGCAGCCCGTGCCTGCGCTGCAGCCTCAGGCAAAACCTTCCAGTGGCCATGAGCTGCCCCGCGAAGTAACACGGGGGGGAGCCTGGGGACCCCGAGAAGCAGAAGGGCATCTGGTGAAAGAGGGTGTCTAGAGCAATTCTCGTAGGTGCGGCGAGTGCAAAGGTTCATCCAGTGCTTTTTTAGGAGTGAGGGCCATGCCACGTAACGCAGTGCTGGCCCTTGGGCGCGGAGGAGCGCTTGGCTTTTTCCCTGCCACGCTCCAAGCACCCCAGTCAGGCGTCGACTGGGAGCCTGCTCTCCCTTCGGAGACAGCGTAGCGCATACTTAATATTCTATTCACGCCTCTCTGCAGCTTTATGAATCTCACTTTCTGGCTTTGATCTGGTTCCTGCAACATTAATTAATTTCAGGCCCTCTTGCTCCCTGTTTTTTTCAATACGCTATTTCTAATTATTTCTTATTTCCTCAGGTTACCTATTTAATCTCAAGCAATTTTTCCCCAAGAGCAGACTACTTGTCTGTTGTAACAATGTGTGATTGCGTACGGGTCATCAGCTAATTGCATAGATGTGACACAGGGATCCGGCACACCTCTCTAACGTAGTTGCCTACACTCAAAAACGGCGTCGGTGTTTGCCTCTCCAAACCGGGCACAGAGTTGCAGGAGGAATTGCAGGAGGAAGTTTCCGTCTGTCCTCCTCTGCTTCATGCAGAGGCTGCTGGCTCGTGGTAGCAGAGATTTTTTTTTTAAGCCAAAGCAGTGGGAAGGATTTCAGACCCGGTGCGGTGAGGCACACAGGGAGCTGGCAGACGCAAGCCGCTTGTCGCTGCTTGTGTGCGTGCTCTTCCAGTTGTGTGCTGCTTTCCGCTTGATGCCCTGACTCGCTTTCTTGATTTCACGACTTCACTGGCGTCCTGAAGGTTCTGGATTAGTCTGGTAGTATTACAAGCTGAAAATAATCCTTCCTTAAGTAGCAAACATAAACTTGCCACCGCTGTAGGAACTGCCGCATATACCATACCCCTTTTCGGTGCCATTTACTTTCTGTGCCTTTTATTGTCATGACCTAGAGAGACATGGAGTTCTGCAAAATTTAATCACTCTAAGAGTCTGTCTCAGACTTGCTGGCAACATAGGCGAAATGTTTAATTTCTACTTCCTTTCACTGTCATACCTTCCTACTTTTTATTGTCTTTTTTGTGGGGAAAAAAGCCCAGTGGCATCCATGAGCAGGATTAATGTCTCTCTGAGTACCAGAAAGGGCCGAGTCTGGGGAAAAAAGCTGACTAATGAGGAGTATGACAGAGGTTTCTAAAGTTATGGTTGATGCGGAGAAAGTTAGTAGAGATTGACCCTTCACAGTTTCAGCCAATGTAAAAAGGTGTCAGATGAAACTAGTGGGATCGAAATTCAGAATGAGCAAAAGGAGGTGGCACATCGCCTCTTAAACTCCTTGCCAGAGGATGTCTGGATGCAAAAGGCTTACCTGGGCTCCAGGGCACGCTGGACAGCCTCCTGGAGCAGAAGTCATTGGGGAGCTACTAAACCCACACTGTGGGATTCGGTTGCCTTTAACGCCACAGGAGCTGCCCCAGGATCCCCCACCACACTCCAGCTGCCCCTCCAGAAGGCATAGCTCACCTGAAGCACCTCTGTCCTCCTGCACCCCCCTGCAGACAGATGTCTCGGACCTCTTAGATTTCTGAAGCATTACTGCTGACTACATGGGGGCAGCTGAATTGCTCTTGGGATCTTCTGAGGTGCCTTAGAAATTCTACACCACGGAACAGCACTGTGCACCTGTGTTTAGAGCTGAGAGTGTGGGGTTCAGAGTATCATCACAGATGTTGTTCTTCTCCGCCAGACCTGTGTCTGTGCGTGCTGCCTGAGGCAGGACATGGGGTGTGTCTGCAGGGGAGCCCAGAGGCATACCCTGTCCCCCATCGCCCCTCGCAGCCAGCCCTGCCCCAGCCATGCCTCCTTCACAGCAGGGTGATGACCCCGAATGCCAGGCTCTGGGCAGAGGAGCAGCAGCACCTTTAACTCTGATGTGCCACAGCAGGGGGTTAGGAGGAGATTTTCTCATTTCAAGTGTTTTGCTTCAGCTGGGAGAAAACAGGGAAGTAGAAAACATGGGTTTGTATACCCAAACACAGTTCAGATAAAAGCCCAGTGATGTTTTTGCAGCAAGGACCCAAGGATTAGGGTCAAACAGGCACTTCTGCCCTTTGCTGTGTTTAGCAGACCCGGAGGATCCCAGGAAACGTGTCTATGTCTGCACCAAACAGTTCTCACTGGGGGTGAGAGGATCAGGAGAAGGTGTCCTACAGCCTCTTCAGTTGTTCCATCCCCACAGTAAATCCGTGCTCCTGCCGTTTCCTATGGAAGATTGTCACCCAGCTTTATCTCCTGGGAGTTTGCCTGTCCGGTTTCGTTGCAATATTTTCATCTTTTGACACAAAATTCAAGATACGTTTTGCAGTTGGTTCCTGACTGGAAAAAAAAACCAACAAACAAATTGAAACTTCTCCCGTGCGACTGCATCGGAGGGGTGCGGAGGGGGAGTCACAGCATCACAGGATAACGCAGGCGGGAAAGGCCCTCGGGAGGTCTCCAGTCCAAACCCCTCCAACCCAGCTCCGGGTTCAGACCTGGCCGCTCAGGGCTTTCTCAGTGTGGTTCCTGAACCCCGCCAAGGATGGAGCCAGCAGAAGCCGTTCTCCTTCCCGGCACACCGAGGCCTGTTCCCTGTATTCCCAGTGGCTTTGTGCAGTCAGCAGCACCTGTAACATCAGCGCCTGCAGGTGAGCATCCAAGAAACCACGGCTTCATTTCGAAGGTCACAGATGGGGAATACTTTGTTGGTTACAATTATTCCCTGACCCAGCATCACCCCTCCCCCTCTCATTAAATTGATTGGAAACACAGAATGGAAAGGAGAAAGCAAACTCGGTACCGCAGCTGTACGTAATGGGCAAACAAATCCCCGCTGCCCAGGGAGTCTGTGTGACTTTTCTGATCACTTTATTAATCTACCACAAGCAAGGATTCCTGACTACAGCTAATTACTTCTTCACACTAACGAAAAGGAAACAGACTAATGGCTACCCAGCCTCCCGTAAGCCTTTCACCGGTACGGCAGGCTTGCTGCAGGACCTTGCGTGTACTCCTCCACCTGCCTTCACTGTCATGCTCAAATTGGGAACCGTTTACCCAGGCCCTAAGGCTGCTATCAGATTTCGTTACTGCAAAAAGCTGCTCAAGCTCATGCCCACGTACGACGCAGAGGTGCTACGTGTTATTAACAGGACGTGGCCAAAGCAAAAGAGAAACAGAGGAAGCGATTTTTCAAAGGCTTTCTTTCCCCTCGTTTCCCCCCAAAGTCAGGCAGAGCCACAGCCAGCTTCCAAAGCGCTGGCTTGGATTCATTCAGTCATGCTGACACGCTGACAGTCTCCAATCAACATGCATGACAGGTCTTGTAATTGAAAGGACTGAAAAAGAAAAGTCTAGTGTTCAGCACAAGTACCTCAGCAATTGTTGAGAATAAAATTAAGAGGAAAGGAAGGAGAGCTGCCAAAGACACCAGGAGTGGGAATGTGACCTGCGGGAAGCACTGTTCGCTGTCTCCACGGTTATCTGGCCACATTTAAAATAGCCGCACGCAGGGAGCGGGGTCACATTCTTGACGTGTTATTTGCAGAGACAATAGCCTCAGAAACAAAAGTACTTCCTGCGTTGTCCTGAAGCCGGGGCAAGCGAAGCAGGTCTGCTAGAGGAGACAGCAAAAACAACTGACTGGTAGAGCCAGAGTTAAGAAAAGCACTTCCCAGACCTCAGTGCCACCAGGTGCCTGGGCTCTCCCTGCAGAAGACCTCTGCCGCTCTTCTACTGCCGGCAAGACCAAGGGGCTGCGCAAGGCTCTTCTTGCAGCTCTGGCAATAACACCTTGTTTTTCAGTAAACCAGCTCCCCAACGTCCACCAGCCCACCTTCCAGGGACAATCTGCCGGAATCCACGTGCATAACCCCACCGCCTGTACGCCGCTAGTCCTACTTCCCCTGCAGGAAAGCGGTGGGAGTCAGGGTCTCACCCACGGGCCAGGGAAGCTCCTGCCCAGGCTGCACAAACCACCCCCCCACTGTGCGCTCCTTGCATTTGGGCTAAAATTCAGCACCCTGTTTGGCCAAACAACCGGCCACCGCACGACTGGAGATCTCTTCCAATGTAACAGGAATTCTTCTGAAATTTGCTACTTTTCTTCCTCTCTCTTTTTAAAATAGAAACTTAAGGTTCTTTGTGACCAGTGCAGAAAAAACCAGGCACGACTAGTTATGGGCATAATAAGGAAAATGGCAACTCTCACTTCTGCAAAATATGAGCTGAGCCTTCCCTGAGGGCTCTTTCCTAAGCTACAGTAGGTGAGAATGCAAGAACTACTCCACAGCATCACACTTTCCACCTACCACACCTTCTGTGTAAGGCTTGATAGGTGATAAATGAGCTGCACAACACGAATTTTTAATGCAAGGTATGATGTTATTGCAGTAGGAGCAGCTCTTCAAGCAGCTTCGTACACAACCTGAAAGCTGAAGTCAGTTGCTGGAAACACAGCAGTAGCTAGGAAAAACTATGCTGTGGGGGAGGCGAACACGTGAACACATCTAGAGAAAGGCTGTGGCATTTAAAACAGAAGTTCATACTTGTTCACACTTGTTCTCTGCTGAGCACACAAGCGAGGATTAGCATGCTTTGCACTCCTGCCTCAGCAGAGGTTGACACAGTTTCACAGATCTGGGGAACAGTGTTGCTAGTCACAGACTTCAACCTGCCGTTGCAAAGTTGGCAGCCCCGCTAACGGAAAGCTTCGTTTTGTGCCAAGGTGCCCATCAGACAGGCACACTGCAGGCAAACACTTGCATCTAGCGTTTGGTCTTCCTGTCTTGTTCTCCATGCTCTAACAGGCAAGGCTCCAGGCTTGGACCTTCCACTGGGGAAATGAATAAAAAAAAAAAATAAGGTTTCAGCAGGAGAGAAGGGAGGCCAACAAGTTTGCCCCCAGCCCTTCGCATGGGACAGGCTGAAGCTGAGCACGTGCTGGCCAAAGGATCCGTCACTTACCCCAGGGCTCAGACCCCACCAAAAAGCAGCGCCAAGACAGGCGGAACCCGTTCTAAGGGGACACCTGCACATGGTGCCAGGCACAAACTGCTAAGGGTGGAAACCTTACTATGAGGGAGACTCCTTAGGGGTTATTAAAGCCAGGAGAGCGATCCCAACAGCTTCATCCACTGTAGAACTTGCTTCCTTGCTTGCCTCTGCCGAGACAGGCACATATCTTGGAGCACACACGCACACACACCACACTCTCGTATTTTTTTCCAGTATTTTATTTCTGACAGGCATTTACAACGTTCCATTCATAGAACTAAAAACATAAAAATAGACCTTCTTTCAGCTTATAAAAGAAATATATAAGAACCTTTGACATAGACATGTCATGACATTATGTACAAGAACAACGGTACCTTCCCAGTACCAGCCTTCCAGTATTTCAGCACTGACTGTATTCCGCTGGGTACAGCATAGGACAGCTAAAACCTCCGCTTCTCTCATACGCCGGGACACAACTAACGGGTAGATGATATAAAACAATGATGTGATAATACAAAGGGTATAGAAACCTTTCTAAAGCTTTTACGAAAAGAAATCAGAAGATAGCAAAAAGTTAATAGAGAAAGCTTTCATAAGATCAAGTATAGTGCACCAGAAACAAGAAGGGAGGGGGCGACGGGGCAATGCTAGCTGGGACACAAAGACAGTGATGGATTTTTTAGGGGGAATAATTTTTGTTATGTTTTAAAATATAGTCAGAGTGGATTTTATAAAATATAATCCTAAAGCTATTATAAAATTTCAGGTTTTCAAAGTACCTATTAATGTGTCAAACATCAATAGATACCAACAAAAAAAAAGAAAATTTCATATAATCTTCCTTTTTTCCTATAGGTGAAACTGAAATGGGAAAAGCTATATAAATCTTAAAAAAAAAAAGTGCTATTTTGTGTTTCGTATTTGGAAGTCTACTTAAAAACCACAAGATTTTAGTCACATTTTACCCTGTTTTAGATGTTTAAATAAAAGATTTTAAATGTTAAAGAGGTTTGCTTGTGTAGAACTTGTTCATTCTCTATTGCAGTGGAAAAGCTTTTATAAAGGAATTAAAATACACTAGTTTCACCCACAGCAGGAAAGTGGATGAGGTCAGTTTTTTGGCCATGAATTCCCTGTCCCCTAAGCCCACACTCTGCCAGAGAGAGTGGACCAAACGGGTCTGTGATGTTGCTACACTGGCTCCAGCGAGGTTACACCATGGATCGGTTTGGTCCACTACAATTCAGTCACGTCATTTTATTTTATTCTTTTTATTATCTAACTAAACTCCAGTCTCAAACATATACAATAATCCTTTTCCTGAAGAAAGTTATACCTAAATAAGAGTTTCCAGTTCATATTTTAATATAAAATCACCATTCCTAACCCTCTGCAAAAAGCTAGCCTCGTATCCTAGACGTGGAGTTACGCTAACGCTGTAAAACTCTTATCCCTTTGTGCCCCTGCATCTCAGGTAAAATACAAAAAAATATTTCTTCAAGTGTTGAATTTGGATCTCTTTTAAGAGAGTTTGGCATCTTTATAATATCGTGTAAAACTAGAGCTTCCGACACTGACGTTAAATTAGACCAGCCACAGACCAAGAGGACTTGACACGACATAAATCCCAAACCTTTCCTCACACATTTCTAAAATACACGTATATTCTCTTACACTTAAAGAGGGAAAAGTAATAAGAATACTGCAACTGTACACGTTAAAAAGGCAGTTTCCTCATTAAGGAGATGAACCTGTAACTGACGTTTTGCAGCTATAAAACCTTCTGCTCGTTGTGCTATTGTTTAAGCTAGTTCGCTGCACGTAGGTTAAGACATCCAGAGTAATTTGTTTTCCAGTGATGATATTCTCCCCATACCTAATTTCAGCCCCTGATTATTTTAGAATAAATAAAATAGTGTGAAAGCCCTTGGTAACGTAAGACAGGACCTTAAGCTTATTCCGTTCCAGGTGTTTGAGCGTTTTACAGTTGCCTGAAGTGTGGCCGCATGGCTTCGGACCAATTCAGCTGCCAAAATGGTGTGTGCAAGTGTGCAATCTGTCGGGAGCGGCTCCCCGCGGCGCACGAGGGCGGAAAGGAGGGACGGAGGGTGGGACGGGGAGACCTACGCATCCAGGCGGGGGGAAGGGGGCCGGTTTAGAGCTCCGTGTTCAGTTTCCTGCCAGGGACAAAGTCTTCACGCCTAACCCAGATGACCTCCTCGCCGTGGCCCTCCACGTCGCCGTTGATGCCGGAGGACAAGGCCGCCTGCTTCTTCAGCTGGGTCATCCTGGAGGCGTGCGTGTCCATGGCCGGGCGCGGGCGGTCTCCCCGGCACGGCTGGCTGCTCGTGATGGAGGCCGCCTGCAGCCGCTCCCGAAGGTCTCGGTCGGCCACGGCACCTCTCATGGCCTCGCAGTACTCATCGTCATCGCTGAGGATGTCCGTTTCCTTGATGTCCTCCTGCTCCTCATACTGAGCAAGGTCAAACTGTTCCTCTACCCAGCGGTCAGTGTCCCCACTGTGCGTGGGTTGCTGGGGCTCTTTCTCAGGGCTGCTCGTGTAGACGGCATCTGAGTCAATGGTAAACCTGTTTCGGGCCAGCCGCCGCCTCCTCCTCCCAAGAGACTTGCTTGGGGCTGACACTGCGCACACACAAAGATAAAACCCCACAGGCTTTTTATACACGGTACAACACTCTTTAAAAAGTTACTCTTCCAGGGGCCCTTTGTTTAACACCACTAGGCACAAAGCAGGCAGAATCCCACGAATGACCTAGTCATTCAGCATCCTCCCTGCGGGCAAGTCACACTTCACTCAGCTCCTCAGTACAGGTCTCTCTCCAGCTGAAAAAGGAGTTTCTGCTACTCAGATCCACAGTTGGGATAATGGCCCGTAATTACTGTTCCTCCTCAGCGCCAGGCAGGCAGCCAGCCAGCACAGAGTGCATCCGTTCAGCTCAGCTTCTCACGCGCAGTGCCCTGCTGTCAGCACACCGCAAAAACCAGCTAGCCCTGCGCCTCGGTGCGGGAAGCTGCTTTGTCTCGGGTAAGAGCAACACTACAGGTTTCCAAGCAGCTACCTTGGCGCTGAAGATGCTGCAATTGTTGCGTTATTTACGGGGAAGTAAGTTCCCCATCCAGGCTCTACTACTCCCTTGCCCGCTCCCTCCCTACTAGGGGGAAAAAAAAAAAAAAAAAAGGAAAACCCCGAAACCAGAAAAACTTTCAGAAGTTTCTTACTCAGCATCAGCTGGTCTACTAGCTTTTGCAACTGGCCCAATTAGCAAATTCACATCTTCTGTGTCGGAACATCTTCATAAGAGGCTTGTGAGGCAAAGCAGGGGACGAATCCTGCAGCTGAAGGACCTGCAGGCATTCCAGCGCTTTGCGTGCACACACACGTAGCTCCGTGGCAAGCAGGTGAGCTCCGAGGTTGCAGCTTGTCCCCCTCCGCTAAACAGCACCTGAGCACTTTCAGCATGTATTTATCAAACTGTTGCTTGGGAGCGGGGCTACATCTAAATATCCCTGAGCCTCAAAACATGCATTAAGTACAACAGCTCAGCAGTTGCAAATTTTAGCTGTAGTGACAGGCATGGACTCTAAGAGGAGATTTTAATCTCTGCAGGATTCGTCATGCAAACGCACCAACGAGCCAAACTGAAAGAAGGTTCGGCACCTACGGCAGATTAGCCCCACAGGCTGACCGAAGCAGCACTGCGGCAAAACAGTTGCGTTTTGGCCCTCCTCTGACTCTTCTTCCTCACGATTTTACGTGTCTCTGAGGCAGATGGCTAGCAACACCCCGAGTGAGAAGCCATGCTGCGAATGTTATTGGTCTGGCCTGCCCATTACAGAAGAGGAACAGAAAGCCTGGTTGTCTACATGGCTGGATCTAATGAGCAGAAAAAAAAATAACAGACCAGAACAAAACACGCAGAGGTGCCGTATACTTTTCAGTTGGAAGTAAATGTTTCTTCCCTCCATCATCTAGTGTTCTGAAAATGAAAACCTGCTTTTCCCTGGGATTTTCTCATTGCTTTTGCCTGAAGTTTACTGAAAAGGAAAATCCATGGTTTAGGACAGACCATTACAAAAATAACAGTATCATGTGCATGCTTCTCAAAATGTGAGAAGTAGAAGCACGCACCCTTTAGCAATAGAGCTGAAAAGGCTAAAATGGAGGACGTACAAACCTAGCTCTTCAAAACAAGCCACTCACTCAGGGGAACTGATTTTTCTTGTGCATTTTAGTTTAAAAGTGCTAGGGTTAGCTCAAAGTTCTGTACGTGCTTTTAAGAAATATGCAGCGGGCTTCTGCTTTGTTCAGCTGAAACCCATTTTCAGATTAAAGTGCACAGCCAATCGGTATTGACAGGAATCCCATTTCTTCCTTCCATGCCAGAAGGGCCGCTCTGAAGCTGAGCCTTGAGTGCAAAGCAAGGTAAACAGAGGCAATTTAAGGCTCTCAAGGAGGTGAAGCATGGAAAACCAGCAGTTTTTACGTACGCAGGAGAGAATGCTAATCCTAATATACAAGTAACAGACACCACCACATGTCCTACAGCGGTGCAGGGGTTACTGGGATCTTGAAAGTCTGTAGCCCTACAGTACCTGCCCTGTTCATGGCTGGCCTTGCACCTTTTAGAGCACACAATCTTTTTCCACCAAAAGGAACATATTGCTGGGATGAGGGCAAACTTTCGGTTTTAAGAAGCTGTCTTCTGTGTTTATCCCGCAGAATCGAGTGCACTGCCTTCAGAAAGTCCTTCCTGTGTTCTGGTGAACTGAAAAATAGGTGAGAATACAAGAGGCAGCGTTATCTCTTGGGAACTGCTAAAAACTCACTGTAAATGAGATAAATAATGACCAGTTCTGTAATTTATGTCAGTGCAAACTGACTAGCACGCACCCCAGAGAAGCCTCAATTTAATACAGTGTTTTCAAATCCAAGCTAAATCTATAGTCATTGCAATGGCCATCCAAGGAAACAAATACACTGTTCACTAACAAAATATTTAGCCATTCAGCCCTCTTGAGGTTTCCTTCTTCTCCAATACCGACCACCCACTTCTCTTTTTCTGATAAAGATCAAATTGACCTATGGTGGATAATTAAATCTCAGTTTGTCTCCTTTAAACACACACCAAGCAGAAGTCCTGCAACTCTTTCCTACCTAGTAGAAGGAATTGGCTTGGTATCAGCTCCGTTAGACCCTGGTGAACTTCTGTACCACGTTCTTATTTGAACTCTAAAGCACATCAGGGCGACCACCACAATGAAGATGGACAAGGTTCACTTAAGGAAAGGGCAATGCCCTAAGAGGAGAGGTTGGAACTTAGTGGCCTGAAAGGTACCAGCTGAACACGACACGTTAGCAGCTACCTGGCATAGAGATCCAATGCTGGAGTTCACCTGGATGTAAATTTGTGACAGGACAACTGTGATAATGATATTCCCAGAAAGGCGCAACGATGATCAAATGTATGCCTTTATTTTAGTACATTTTACAAAATTCTGCCTGCCAGAAGTAAGGTTTTAAACACCCTCCCCCCACTTCCCCTACTGGCTATTCCCAGATTGCCTTCAAGGAAAGGCAGAGGCAAGCTGGGATCCAGAGATGCAGCTGCCATTGAAAATATGGAAACGCACTTACCTACAGCAAAGGTGAAACGTTCTTTCTGGCCTGCCTTCAGACTCAGATTTAACATGGACAATCTCACATACAGAATTGGTCTCTGCATCTAAAGTGAAAAGCAAACCAGACTTCATATAACAGTTTCTTATATTTAACCTCAGTTAGAGTATTTATTCCATACTCCTGAAGAAACAGTTTAAGACCATCCAGGATAACAGATAATAACACTGCAAGTAACATTAATTCATGGCTGAAAGGCAGCTGTGGACAAGTGACGAATGAAACCACACTTCAACTTGCCAAAATCTAGTAGTATTTTACATGCACTTACTGAGTCCCATGAAGATACGAAACCTGCCCCCCCAGCTTTCCAGGTGTTCTACAGAGTACTATCACATTTTACAGCTACCTCCTCTGTTCTTTCCACTTTCAGTTATGCATTAGAAAGGGAGCAAATTGTTTAAAATTTTAAATATAACAACCTTCACATGAAGCCATCACCAATAAGAACAAAAATTCACAAGCTCTGTCTCACAGCTGCAATATTTCCTTCTAGGCTCCAGAAGAGGATGAGAGGGAACCAGAGTCAACAACGACTCTGTCCTGTTTTTCCAGAACCCTGACTGGCTTCAGAAAAGTACTGACAAGCTTGAGATACACAACTGGAGCTTCTGCCCCTTCGTTTCTCTGCAGGGCTATTATGGATGTTGAGGTTGTGGGTTCCTTGCTCAGGCCCCAGAAGCTGCATACGCATGTACTAAGGACAAACATCGGTCAGTGAATGCCCCCAGACCAAACATTACGAACCTTGCCAAATTCATGCAGTGGGAACATTACCTGCACTTGCCAACGCCCGAACCTGCAGGGCTTCCAAAGGTATCATGTGGCGAAAGCGGAACGGATCCCAGTCTTCATAAATTGAAGCTCTGTGTGATCCTCCCTGGAAGAATTTCAAAATACCATTAGGAAACGAGACACCTTGGGATAGTCAGACACAAAAGTCTCATTTGCTTTGCACCAAGAACATCCAGCTAGAGACTTGTTGCAAATCCTGTTCTCTCCCTAAAACATCTTAGTAACCAGCATCACTGATGTGCCTATCTATGAAGATCTTGCTAAATTCTAGACAGAAGCAATGATTAGACCAATCAACTCTTATCAGTGCCTTCAAAAGTCATTCAAGACCAATGCTGCATTTTCTCCTTCAAGTGCACATACACACAAAAACATGCATAAATTTTGCCTTAGTCACTCCAAAGTTATTTCGTGGCCACCTGACTTTGGAAAACAACCATACAAGCATTTCAAATCACACTTTGGTTTATGCCCTACGTGGGAATCAGAAAGTTTTCTGTAATACTATAAGCTGTGTTCCCTATTGTACCAAGACATGTGGTTGCTGTCAAGCTTAGCTTTAACTTTTCATCCCAAACTGCAGTAGAATCCCCTGATACACACGGTAGGCACACCCAATTTAGCTAAGCGCAATCAGCACTTGCTCAGTGGCAAGCAACAGCCAGAACTGAAGAGAGGGTATTGTGTTTCACTAAGAAAGCTGACAGGCATCAGTTCTCATATTTGACTCACATACACCGATCAAGAGCCAAACGCAGGAGAGACCTTCAAGGTGACACCTTGTTTCATGGAAGTCCACTCCCCAGCATGGAATGGATATGGCAGGCCATAGGAATGACAGTCCAGCAGGGAGCAAAGGATAAACCAAATGAATGCCTGCAGAGCGCGGCGCCCAGGCCCAACGGCAGGCCACTCGGCGTTACTCAAACACTCAGTTGTGTGGCAGAGAACAAGAATCACATATTCAGAAGCATACTCTAGCACCCCAGCTTTATGGAAAGCAAATCTTGATTGCAGCACCACAAACGCACACAGCATCACCGAAATAGTCCATGCAACTTACAAGTTTCTTCTTCTGTTTGGAACCATCCTTGTATACAAGGACCACAGCAGTTTTGAACACTAGAGGAGAAAGTTAGAAACAAAAGCCATGCAGTCAATGAGGTTGGGAACGGGTCTCCTCTATGCCCAAGCACACAGACCTTTCAACTCCTCCGACAGCCCTCGCCTGAGTCAGGGAGGGAAGGCAGGTGTAAACCTACCAGCCCTCTTGCACACTCTTCCCACAAAAATCAAGCTCAACTGCTTTTAGTACACAAAACCAGGTTAGTTCAAAGTCAGTTGAAACTTAAGAGCTTAGGTTACCAGTTATTGGAATGAATATTTAAGCAGCAACAGTTCTATGCAAAAAATTTATAAAACTTTAATCCCCCTGGCCAAGTCCACCTCAGACAAACGAGCAGCATCCAGCTATGTGCAGCCAGTCAGCAGATGAGACTGCACTTGGGACAGTATCTGAATCCCTCCCAGGTGGGGCAGGGGTCTGTGCCGAATTAAACAGTGAGCACCACTGGCAGGCAGAGGTGTTGACCAGTTCCTCTTTTGCCACATAACATCCACATGGAGCTGGCATCTGCCTTTCCAGTTTTCCTTGTGATCTCTTTCTTCAGGCCTCAAGTGCATCCTTTGTTTTCAGGCTGAATTGTGTGGACACTTAATTTTGGACATTTTATTTAGCAATTCAAAGGTTTTTAGAGTAATTAAGAGTTGCTGCACATTCCCAGCAGCTTTCACAAGGCGCCTCAGCTTCAGGGTATGGCCAGGTGCTTTCCCAACTTACAGGAAAGCAGTGAATTTTTATACGCTCTTCCAGAACAAAGCTGAAAGAGACTTCATTCATTATTTGTTTGGTATAAAACAAAAACAGAAATAAAAATCACTGGCTTCCTAACCAGCATCACTTTCTGGAAACAAGAAGTAAAAAGCCCGTTGCATGTAAAGAAATCTAGGAACAAATAAAGAAAACTTAGCACACTCTGCATTACTTGATATAACCCTGAAAGTAGAAGAGATGAGATTTAGCCAATACAAGCAATCATGTACCTTTCCAAGGGACCATACTTCAATGCAGTGGAAAGACCTCGAGATCCGTGCCAACAGCAGCTTAAATTTCTAGTTTGGCCACCCAAGACAGGCTACTTGGAGGGAGACAGACCACTTCAAAGCAACTCACTGGGAGTCCTGGCTTAGCTTTTAAGCACTTTTTGAAGCCTAGATATACGAGTTCTTTCTGGCAAAAGGCACGGAGAAAAAAGGCAAGGTCTCTGCAAGCCCCCAACCCATTCTACAGGATGTGAGGTAGAGTTACTTGGTATCGACAGACTGCAAGCCGTATCTTTCCAGAGACAAATACCTTTCTATATAGCTCTCAGTTCATAGCCTTGGATATGGGTTTAAGAAACTCTTGCACTATTAAAGCAGTCATCTCCAAACTCTTCACCAGTCTTAGATCAACACAGAACAGAATCTGACCATTGCAGCAAAGACACAAATACAGTTTTAAGTTCCAGACAACGTTGTGGAAAGCAACACTCAACTACCTTCAACAAATATCTGTTAAGGCACAGCTGACAGTCTTTTAGGCATCCAAAATAAAATTACTAGGATACAAACCAAATGCTGCCAGCTCAGGTTCCTTCTTCCACTTCCCCAGCGAAGCTGGAGGATTCAGCCATATCACTGTGTTATGCAAGAGCAAGTCCCCCATCGAAAGGTCTGCAACCTGCCAACACAAACACACACACAAAGACACAATGTGTAAGCAGTTCAAGAAAGCTTACTCGAATTTTCAGTTCAAGAAAACTTGCTTGAAGTTTATTCCTAAACAAACAAAAAACACCCCACAAGCAAACTTTTGGAATATTTCATCAGATGACTGCAAGCGTGTGCAAGCAGACTGTGAAAGTTACCAATAGATGCATGTAAATCCTTAACTGGTGAGCATAAATTAGGAGAAGTCAAACTCAGAGTCTGGCTCTTGTAATTTGGCGGGAAGTCAGGGCAAAACCCAGATGTTTTCCTTACATCTTTTCCTCCTTTGTCCATCCTTCTCCCAACCAGTCTCTTTCTATTTTGTTTGAATGTTTAAGCATAGCCCCCATCACACACACAGAGTCTGGGGTCAAGTTTAGAGACCGCATCGTGTGAAGTGGTCAGAGCACTTCCTCCCCACAGTTGCTGTGGCTCTTGATTTCGCCTGAAGGCTCATCTGTGAAAACCACATCACTGGAAATGGACTAATACAGGCGTTCATAACAACTGTTGGGAGATGCCTACTAATATTGCAGCAACCCCATCTTTCACTTTAACTTACGGTCTCCCACAGTGACAAATCAAGGGCTGTCCCCAGTCGAGGGGCCATGTTACCCCATTCCTCCACCTTCCTCTCATTAAAGTCTGACTTTTGCCTAGGGATGCCATGGATACCATCAGCACAAGAACCTGAGGTCTCCCCGATAACAAGGGCAACACTAAGATATGTGCTTACTGTTTCCTCTTCAGATTAACACCAAACCATGATTGCTCTCCCAACAGATGTCCTGATGTGCTCTCTCCACTGCTGCTTGCCAGCACCAACCCTAGTCTCTGCCCTCTAACCACCATCTGATCCCTCCCTACCCCCTGCTGCTATCCAGCTCTCATACCCAAAGCTTCGTCAACACTACTCTATCCCAGACCTCCTTTGCCTTGTAGCCCAATGCCTCTTATCTTTGTTCTTCACATCGGCTGCTGGCAAAACCGCATTACCATTACTTCATACGGTCATGTCTCTTTCTAGCCTTCACGCATATCACTGCTCCCATTGGCTCTTTAGTATGACTCTACCTCTTCCTTGACTCCCCCTCAGCCTTACTCTGTTTCCCTCTTACTGCCCTCCACTCCGCTGCTCTGCTGGACTGCAGACCTGTGCTTTATCAGTAAATGGAGACTCCGGGTCTCAGTCTGACACTTCAAGACACCTTCCACGGCTTTCTGAGATGGTCAGCCAGGACTGAGCCACACTGGATCTCCACGTGTTTGCATATGCGCCATATGAGACACCTAGGCCAAAGCCCAAGGCTCTCTCACATACCAAGCCCACTAACACACTTTCTAAAAGAGAAACAGCAGTTTCTCACACATTGCACCTCATGTTTTGATCTCTTTAAAGTGATTAAAGAGCTAAGTACAGACCTGCCTCAGCAAGCCATTCCACTCAGAGTGGTGGGGTGAGATTGTTCATGTGGAACGAGGAGAGCCAAGGCATGGACATCAAAATAGTGATCTGCAGGTTGGGATGTGATTTTGACCCAAGCACAACACTGAAGGTGAATTAACCCACTACTTTTTTCCATTGTTACCACTCACTGATCCATACATGGAAAAGCGGTTTTTGAATTGGACTGGGATTTATCTGTTTGCACCAGGATCCACTTAAATGACCCAGCACGAAAGGTAAATATTTGATACGATTTAACATTCACGCTACAGGCACCAAAATAACAGCCTTTTTTCTCTTAAATTTCACCATCTGTTACCTCTTTTTTCTCCCCTGTTTGTTCTGCTATGAGTTGGTCAAACACTGCCCCATATTCTTCATGGATTTTCTGCATCTCATTAATGTGGCTGGCAACTTTGTTCATTGTTTTTATGGCCACTAGAAGAAAGACAGAGAAATAGGGGAAGAGACAAAAGGTATTTTTAATCTTGTGAGAGGAAACGGGAGGAGGAGGGTTCCGGATCAGAGGTTAAACAGGGAAAAGCAACGTAGGTTAGCTCCTTACCATCAAGGTGATAATGTTCTTCACTATCTACGTCAGTCAGAGCAAAGAGCTCCTTTAGCAGGAGAGGGTACTTCAGTATCCGCTGGATGGGTTTGATGAGGTAAGACTCCAGCGTGGAGGAGTGCTGCCGTCGGGGATTCTGAGCATCCAGAAATGCCTTGAAAGCAGTGTCTGTCTTGGCTGGAAGATTAAAATCAAATGATTTTTGATTTATCCAATCGCAACAGCTGTCCTGATAAAGTGACTTATCCAGCTTTAAATTCATTTATCCAGAGACATTTTGCAAGGCAGTGCAGATTTATTGGGTCCTGCATTTTATTTATCAGTACTGCATTTATGCACTTCAGGTTTTGAGTTACTGACACTTTGCCACAAACACACTATTTATGATTTAATAACAGGCACCCACCTTACTGTAGAAATACATGCAGTTTTTGATTTCACTATCCACAGTATTTCTGGCCTTGCAACTATTATAGAGCAGCAAAAATTGTTTTAATCTTCTGTTTTCTTTAAGAAAAGACTCAGGCTGGATATCTGTAAGAAATCACTACTCGTGACTCTAGTCTGACAGGTACATCTATAATATTGGCAAGTCTGGTTATTGTTACCTCATTGAGCCTTAAAATGCAGTACTAAACGACAACAATAAAAATCAAGAGCTAGTAAAGAGGCAGGAAGCGATAAACTTACAGCAGTACACCATATTTTGGGAGCACAGGCAGACTGGACACCAATTGCTGTCATCTCTTCTACCTGACTGCTACTGAATTTATGAAAATACCATATTCTCTGTTGCTCCCTCTACTAGAACATAAATTTGTACATGGAGAACGTGGCATTTTTAGACATACCAGTTATTCAGTGCAGGAACAATTCCATACAATTGTTTTTATTAGAGCAATGTCCCCTGCCAAGGTTGGGTGGTGTTTTTTTTTTTTAGACAATCACCTGATTTCAATAAAGCAGCTTCAGTTTCAAATCAAAAAGCCACCTGCACCTCAGCTGAGGACACCAAATACAGTTGAAATAAATCTCTTAAAAAGCCTGGGAGTGTATCGCTGGAATAAAATTTTAATTTCTGTTTGTGTCATAATTCAAGCACATCCATTTCTTATTTATAAATACAGTCAGCAATGAAAAAGCAAAAGAAAACCACCAGATCTACCTAGTCTACAGCCTTAACATTAAGGTCTAACGAAATGATGTCAAAAGAAAGCATGGATGTGACTAGCAACAAATCATTTATTCATGTATTCCACAGAGCTGCCAAGTATTATTTGCAGCATGGTAAATAAGAGTTTACAAGTAGAAATGAAAAAAAGAATGTGCACAGCAAAAAACACACCCAAAACCAAACCAACCAAGAAACAAGAAAATCCAAAACTTTTGATAGTCAGGCATCCATACATTCTTTGAAAAATAAGAGCTCTTCCCTTAATAACATTGTTACTACAACTTGAACCATTTGTTTATTTAATGTCTTGGCCAAAAATGAATTGCATGAAGCACTGCTAACTCTAAGAGATTAACACTTTCACAGGGGAAAAAACATCACTCCAAGGAAAGGAGGCCCATAAGCATTTATAAGCCAGACCACAGGTCATTTATCTCCATCTCAGCAAGCCAAGATCTGCTAGGAATTCATACATAGAAACTTCTCAGGCAAATTGGAATGAAGGTGAGAGGAAGAAGAAAGGGGAGAGAGAGCACAGTCTAGTTAAAATATTTAGACAGTTTCCATAAAACATTCTCCCAGGCTGATGCTTTCTTAGTGACTGTCAGCATTCAACCACATTGGCCAGAGCTTCAGTTGGGATTGTCACCAGCAAGGATTCATGACACAAACTCTAGGAGGATCCAGAGGTCATTACAAGCATCACCACCCCTGGTTCCAAAGTACACAGTGATCCATTAGCACATGCTACATCACCCATTTGGGAAATCTTTCCACTTCCCACATGACTGAAAAGAAACATGTCAGGGGAGAATAAATTAAGTGTGTGGGAGGAAAAACTACATGTGAAGTTAACGACCTCTTGTAATGAGCTACTTGGGTATTATTATGTTGATGGTGGTTCAAGAACACCCATGGCACAGAACTCTCTGCGAGCCTCTCATGCCAGACAGACTTAATTCCCTGCTGTGAAGGCTCCAGGAGAGCAACCAGGCATGCGCGTGACCCCCATTCCTCCGCCACAACTTGCCCTGCACCGTTTGGGGTGTAGTGGCCTCCCCTCATCATCCACAAGGACAACCTGCGCCAGCCCAAACCAACGTGTCGCTGTGACATCTCTCCATCTGCATGCCCAGGTCTGTTTGTCCAGGACATGGCTCTCACCTTTCACCAGTACTTTGGGGACTTTTGTGTGGCTGGCACAGAAGGCACTGTACAGCTTGAACCGGTCAGCGTAGTAAAGAAAGGATCCACCCAAGGAAAACAACACTTTCTAGGATTTAAAAAAAAAAAATAATTGATTTTGTGATTGATGCTTATTTTAAACAAGCACCTGATAGCAAAGCCACACGTGCACAGAAAGACAAATCCTTTCAGTAGTTCTTTGAAGGCTGTATGTTAGCTGAAGAGCAGTCCCAGTGGAATTATTATTATTCATCAAGACATTCTGTCCTCTACCAAGGTGAGTGCTCAAAGCAAGAGTAAAACTCCCCAAAGACAAAACATTGTATTAGCTACGAGCCATATATCCAGTACATGACTGCATTAGAAATTAAACAAGATTTCTGTTTCCACATTTCCCTGTTTTTTTAAATGAAGTTTATATATCTTGAGTTTACATTTCTACCTTTGATGTACAGCTCCTGACAGTTGGAAGTATTTGCCATATAGTTCCACTATGCGTCCAAAGCCCAAATACAGAATTCATTTACAGTCCTGACCTGTAGCCCTAGAATGCTTCTGAACTACTACACTAGACTTGTCAGAACAAAGATTTTATGTAACTTTCCATTTCTAGCTTTTCCTGACAGCCTGAGACAAGAAATCTGGCAGAAAGGCAAGAATAGCATCTGAAAGCACATGGCGTTACAGATTTCTAGTGCTCTATATGCAGCATAAACTACAATTGCAGCAGGATGTTTTACAAACAGCTCCAGTATTAGCTAAAAATTAATCTCGAGTGTAAGAAGATGTAGGTTTTTACATGAACAGTGTCAGCAGTCAGACAAATATGATAAAGAGTGTTAAAGGACTACTCAGAATGTAAGCAATGAGATTACCTTAAATTGCTCAACTTTTTCAAGCTTTTCCAGGTCTGGAACCAGCCTTACTCCATCTTCAAGAGTTTTCAAGAACTCTACCTGGAATGCTACCATTTCAGTCAGATTCCCAAAGAGAACATCCAGCTAGTAAGAGAAAAAAAACCAAGATGCTGAAAATAGCATTTCACAGCTAAATCACATTTTCTAGAGCTTCAGTAATTCCAAGCCCAATTGTATAATCAGTGCAATGTCAGGAAAAAAAACCTACAGACTATACATTATTGAGTAGTACCTTTATACTCCACTCAACCCGTTATTTTAAAAGAAATGGAATTCAAATTTGCTCAGACAAGCAAGTCAAGCTGGGGGGGTGGGCAGAGCGCAGAGGTGTGCATAAGCTGTCTAGCAGGAAGATAAGCAACAGTGAACATACCTCATCTGGTGTGAGGAACGTTTCTTTTTGTAGAGGCTTCAGGTATCTCTCCATTAGACAATTTAAGTCCTAAAAATTCAGAAAAAGATTCCCATGTTGCTTCGTCAAAATGCCTCTGAATATTTATTGAGGTAACAAAGATCACCGTTTACCTACTCTATGAATTTTTCTCTTTCACTCATAAGACAAAACAGTCAGATTTCAGAGAATTTAAGACAGTAAAAGGAAATATTTACACATCTTTACTTACAAAATCAATACCAGATCTCATTGAGCAGTGTTCCTCTGCACACCAGCTAAGTAATTTCAAAATGACAGCATAAGAATTTGGGAAGCCTACTCATTTCAGAAGTTTAAGTTACTATTCTAAGTACAGATAGCAAAACCGAATGTAAGTTAACAAAGAGATATATACATAAAACATCATTTGGAGTATCAGAGAAGCAGCTAACAAACTTTTCCAGAAGAAGGAAAAATATTAGTAGACTGAAGCAACACATCATGGCCCCTTACTTTGACGTAGGTGCGTTCTGTCTCGAGCAGTTCACAGATAACCTTTCGCAGTTTATCTGCATCTGTGAGTTGTCTCATGGTGGCCAGCTGGGGTCCTGTAAATTCCTGAGGATGAGCACTTGAATCAGAAGGGTTCATTTCATGCAGACTGCGACAGAAAGCAGCGACCTGCTCTGTACTCTTTAAAAAGAAGGAAGAGGAAAGACCAGTGGTAATATTTTATGTAAGAGCTATGGAAACAATGGAACCTTTGCAGTTAAGCAGCTGCAGCTTGGGGGCTTTTTAACAGGTACCAAAGTCCAAAGTGTACACATCATTTCCTATATCTGTCTGTCCTACCTCTCCATGACTGAGGATAAGGGGTGGGGGAAGAGTTACACAATTCAAGTTAATTGAAGTGCTGTTCAATAATATTCCTTGTTTCAGATAAGCATGAACATTAATTAAAATAGGCTCCTCCAGCACTTAAGATTGAAAAACAAACAAGAAAGCCCAAGAATAGGAACCAAAAATGACTGTACCAACAAAACACACAACCCAGCCCTCTGCCAGTTCCCTAATCTAGTTTGCAACAGTCCTGTGAATAGCTGTGTCAGCACAGCCAAGGAGACGACGCTGAGACAGAAACCGTTTAAGCTGTTTTTGGGGAAGCAGAGCCATCTGGGGAGCCAAAGCCTCTCAGGCTTCAAATGCAAGCTCTTTGGGAAAGCAACTGTATATCCGTTCTCTGCCCGGTTACAGGCCTTGCAGGGTGAATTTCTTCTCCTAAGTCAGGTGTTTCAGAGCTGCTACATCTAATTGGTTTCTTTAATGTTTAATCAGCTGTCTACATATAAAGACAGTTATCCTCTCTTCACCTCCTCATGTTAGATCATCTTCTCACATCTTTCGGTACGCTGAAAAGCTTGGAGCAGGTATAGTCTCCAGTGTCAGTGACGACAGCCCCAGGCTAGAATTCTAGGGTTGCCAAAGCAGCGGCGTGCCCTGTCTCCATCCCTCCCAGAGACCTGGAGGGGGCACGGGAGGAAAAAGAGCTGCTGCACTTGATCACACCTCTCTAACCTTCTGTACCTAATCCTGCCATGTTATCTTAATCCAGATTTAGAGACTTCCCAGCACTGCCTCTATATCCCTCCGGCCCATATGGAAACAACTTACCCAAAATTAGCCTGTTCAAACAGAGAATGTGCAGGGAGAGGAGAGAGGGGGGAAGGGGGGATGTGAGAAAAGGAAAAAAAAAGGGAAGAAAAAAGCACACCACCACCCTGCATTCTGGAGGCAGCACCCGTCTCCCTGGGAGGTCACTTCACTCCCACCAGCTGGTAGCAACATCACCCAGAGCCTGTACTACCCCACACCTTCGTGATGACCCAGCACTGAAAAACCTCCGCTTTTTTCAAGCTACACAGTCTGCTCACACACAACTGTTTTCCTCTCACGGTACACCTATGGCACTACACAGCCACGAAGCCCAAGAGGAACATTAACCATGCTCGTGATAAGCAAGGGATTTCCTTCCACAATAAAGTTGCTTTCCCTAAAGGTATCTTATGGTTGTAAATGCTCACCTGATCGTACCACTGCAAGGCATGTTAGTAAAGATGCTTGTTATGCAAAGGATAATTTTCTTCAGGACACAAAAGTAAGCAATGAACTAATTGTAACTGATGCCTATACAAAAATGCCTCTTGGACAGTTTATTACAAGAAAAATATTAATCTTCAGTATCTGAGGTTTAACTCAGATGAGGAAGAAAGGAAAAACATTGTAAGGTGAGGGCACAGGGAAGCAGTGAGTTGACCCAGTCCATTTCCAGCTAACAGCTTCTTGGTAATGGCGCATGTCACAGAGCTGGATTTATTTATTAGTCAAAGCAATTCCTTTCACTTCTCAGTGAGCTTCCACCTATACTTGCTGTACTCCTAAGCATACCCAAACACAGTCAAATTTTAGGTTAAGTTTGCATTAGATTTCAACAGGTGCAATCTTGATCCCAGCAGTCCCAAATCCACAAAGCCCAGTAGGTGAAAGCCTGGCTCCAGCACAGGCAAAAAAACCTGTCCCAGTTACCTGCTTTCCTAGCAAGCGACAAAGAACTGACAATTAAGAAGTGTTAATCTGAGCCTGCAGAGACCCAGAATAGGCAGGCTTTTCCTCAGAAACGTTTAGCTTTGTTAAGACAATTTATTGAAAGAATATTTGAGGAAGGAATATCCAGTGACATTTTGTTGTAAGAGCCAGCTATACAATTAAAAATAGTTATAATGTATAAAACATGATATGGGTCAAACTCCAAAAATAAACCAAGTGTTTCAAGCAGTTCATGCCTGATACCCCGCAGACAGCTCACCATCCTGTGCATTAACTTGCAATAAGTAGCAAGGGAAAAGATGGGTCACCCAGAAAGAGAGAGCGAAAATCCACTTACACCATGAAACACCAGCTAAGCACTAACAAGTAGTTGAAAATTGGATAACTGTCATGGAGGCACACAGTCTGCCCCAGAAGGAACAGTTACACCCATATGCCAAAAAGGAAGCACAGAAGACTCTTAAAAGCTTTATCTCCGCTTGGGCGCAGTTAACAAACCGCTCGCTGGCTTCAGCCATGCCCAGCTCCCGCCTGCAGCAACCCAGCTCTGCCTTGCCCCTGCCCTGCCCCACACCTTTTACGTATTCCCCAAGTATCATTCACCTGATACTCTTTGGACAGACGAAAAGTCTCAGGCACCGATAATGTTCACAAACCTGTTTTCTTGCTTGTTCGTTGAACTAACTGTCTTGTTTTGTTCCTCATAGTAATCCTTTCTACCTCATATTTACTTAAAAAAATCAATTTCTCGGCACAAAGCTGATGCATACTGCACCCAGGGAGGTTCCAAACACAGCCATTTTGTTGAAAACTCTTGAACAGTATTAACAAAGCCTCTCTCTCCCCATTTTCCTAGAGAAAGTGGATAGAGTAGAGAAGGTCTGGAAAAGAAACAGATCCATTTATCTCCCAGTGCCAACTCTGTTTGTCAGCTGCAACAACGATAGCACTGACCCGGGCTTTCTCTAGGAGAATTATGGCACCACACTTCAGGCACAATTCTGCAAGCAATCCCATCTAGCAACCTTCAAATGAGACGGAGGGCTGGCACAACTGGGCTGTAAAGCGAAGTTTACTTTGCAAGTACACAAACCCTTTCTCTGCAGGGGGCTCAGCAGAGGAGCTAAGCTCACCTCCTTCCCATGCAGGAGGAGCAAGTCCTTAAGTTCATCAAGCATACTGATGCTGCCCACAGTGGGGAGTTGTGGCTGCCTGCCCCACAGCTGCGAGAGCGGAGTGCCACATCGCCTCGCGCTCACCGTACAAAGCCATACAGGGTGCCTGGGCATCAGGCAGACTGCCCCCTTGAATGGCACACAGCACCCCTGTTCCACCACAGACGGCAAACTCTAAGCAGCATTGATCTCCCAAACAAAACTCAGGCAAACGGCATCCCTTCACGCATTGCCAGGACTGCTAATGACATTGCACAATAACAAAAAGCCTCTACAGGGTATATATGTTACAGCTCAGCCTCGAATTTATAACCTGAAAATTAAAACAGCATGAAAATTCGTTTAACTGCTAATTACTTAGACTAGTCGCGTTGCACAGTAGATCAGCTCACCAAATACAGCATACGGTACAGAGAGTCACCAGCTCTCCCAGCGCTTTCGTCCTTGAGTTTACGGTTAACTCTCCAAAGAGCCGACATCGCTGGAAAGACAGTCGTGCCAGAGCTGTCACTCAGCTAGGAGCAAAATCCCAGTTCTCCACATATTCAGCTGATCCGAAAGGCTTTCTCACTCCAGACAGATACTCTGTGCTGCTTCCTTGGCACGCAACACAGAAGACGGCTGCGTTTTAATAAGGAAGGGCAGTGACCATATTTCTCTCAGCAAAGCCTTTCCACATGTGTCATTTGCCACTGGCGTTGTTCGCTCGCCACATCAGCTGGAATTAAGAGCTGGCTGCCAGGCAAAGCTGAGAACTCGACGCTGCTTTTCGCAGACTCGTTAAGAGGAAAACTTCAGCAGAGAGGCTGAAATGCAGCAAAGCAGAGGTGAAGGCAGCCGGGAATATAAATGTCTCTTGCCTGTGGCTGAGCATGAGCCGATTGGCTACGAACAGCACTGCCGAAGAATACTAAATATCTGAAGGGACAGAGGCACAGAATTGAAAGAACTTTAAAAAGCCAGTTACGCTACTGGAAAACGTACCCTTCAAATCCCTGTTTTAATCCTTGCGCGTCTATCGCAACACATTGAAGGTTTTGAGACTTAATTCTGGTCTTGAATAACGATGCAGAGAGAAGACGACCTATTTTCTCTGAAAAAATACCTCTATCTGGTATAAGCATGTACACACACAGCCCATTACAGCATGCTCCCCTAAGCACAAGTGCTGCAAGGTAATTAGCTTTCATTTCAAGAGGCAGATGTTTTTAATTAGAAACAGGGAGAAATTAGTGTCCTGCAGTATTTTAACTGATGACAGCTTTTAAAACACATCCCCAGTCAAATTCAAAGGATCATGACAGGAAAAAACATGCAAAAGGCTGATCCTGAGATGCAACACAACACCTCTCTTAGCCTTTGGTAACCTGCAACACTAAGCACTCACATATATAATCAGTTTTCAGGGTACCTCCTTCGAACCTCAATTTATTCTACAATATTTAAAAGGCGAAAGCAGTCAGGTCACCACAGAGGCAAGTAACCATTTAAGAAATTACTCTGGTATGAAATGTTCCCAGTAGTCTATTGAACTGGAGACCGACAGAGGGACATCATCTAGATTTCATAAACAGCCTGAAATTTAAATTCACAAGCTGTATGACAACAAGCCTGAAGAGGTGGCAGAGAGCAGGCTTTCCTGCACTGATGAGAGGCAACGGTCTCAAGTTGCATCAGGGCAGATTTAGATATTAGGAAAAATTTCTTTACTGAAAGAGCAGTCAGGCATTGGAACAGGCTGCCCAGGAAGGTGGTGGAATCACCATCCCTAAAGGTATTCAAAAACTTGCAGATGTGGTACTTTGGGATATGGTTTAGTAGGCATGGTGGTGTTGGGGTGATGGTTGGACTTGATGATCTTAGAGCTCTTTTCCAACCTATGATTCTATTCCTTTTCCCCACTCTCCTCCTCTTGGCTCCCACATGAAACGGGGAGAGAAGGGAAAGTCAGGAACCCACCCCAGAGCAGAAGCAACTGGGAGCACAACTCAGGCTACCACTGGTTGCACGGCTTAAAGGAAAAGCGTTGCACCCAGAAAGCGTACCTGCTACTGTTTACACAGACTTCAACCCAAGAGATACTGTACCTAAGAGGGCTGGTTGATAGTGGGAAGGCATCATGACATCAGATAGGGAGTGAGTCCAAACGACAACAGCTATCCCACACCACGGCACTGCAGATGCCTCAAGCCACCTTGGAAATGGGTTCCTAGTATTTTATCGGAACAGTTCTACAGACATCCCATTTTTCCTTATTATTATAATGATTACTTCTCCATCGCTATTGTCAAAGGAAACTCCCTGTTATCAGGTCTTTAGGATATACAGCAGATAAGAGTTTCAGAAAAGGGAGGAATCCTCAGAGCTACTGGTGTACCCTTCAAATCCTTCACCACCATCAACAGCTTGGAGGCTTTTGCAGATTAAGAAACAAATGCACCACCACTAAGGAAACACACACCCACGTGCACACATGCTGGGCTGGGGGAAGGGAAGGAGACAGCTGGGAGGGAGGGGAGGAGAAAGGAAGACACATTCCAGTACCTCCTGTGTTACACATCCACCTATCACCTACGTGATAAAACGACAGGTAAGTCAGAAGGCACCCGAGGCTCGTTTTTGGTAGGATTTCACACAGCTTACCTTCATAAAAAGCCTGCTCAGCTTGTGCTACAACCAAGAGCGATGAAGGAGAGCTGCGGCACCGCGTTCCACTCCTTTTCCCATGAATTATTAACTCTCCCCTAGGATCGCTTTGCTGGCTGGAGAGCTGGGAGGTTTCCTTGGAGAAGCCTGGAGCTCTCCTCCCGTGCCGCGCTCTGCAGACATCAGCAGACGGCCAGCACCAAGGCACGGGGTCGGTGGGGTTTGCAGGGTTAAGCCCTGTCTCAGGATCGTGCTACCGCAAGGCAAAAGGCAACCCAAACGCTATTTTCGGATCTTCGGCTGCTAACGCCGTGTCTGCGCTGGAAGAAGGGGAACTCTGCATTTAGCTGGGAAGCTCCAGCGCGGTTAAACTGGATTTCTTCTGCTGCCCAGCGGTGAACGGGTAAGAGCGCTCCTGCCCTGCTTTCGCCAAGAAGGGCATAAGGTAACGACAGTCTCCCCTGACGTCCACCACCCGAGGTGGACGGGAAGCTGTGGCAGTAATGGCGATACAGGGGGAACGTGCCCCTCCTGGTGGGACAAGGGCAGAGCGTTTCACTTCCCACATACAAAAATAACCCGTGTAAAACTGTGCTGAGGACATCAGCTTAATCTTCTGCTCCATAATCCTCGCAGCATGGAAAGGTGTGGCTGTGCCTGGATGGGAAAACACCTTTGCTTTTTTCTCAATGTACCAGCCCAGGGGGGACTTTTCATGGAAAAACATGTGATGCTGGCTCCTTGCTGCCCATGCAGATTGGCTTTCCCAAGCACTCAAAAAGCAAAGGGATTAGGAACACCCTCCGGTTAATTGAGCTTTTTTAGGTTACAGATTCTTTTCCACTGTTGTATTTAAAAATTAGCATGTGATTAGCAAGAAATGACATCCTCCCCTCTACCACATACTGGAATTCTCTATAGGCACTGCAAAATAATTTGAGGGTTTCTGTAGCTTTCGTTAGAGAAGAATCACAAAAAAATCCCACTTATTAAAGAGCTCTTCTATGTGAACAGGGACAGTGGCATTCACGAGTTTGCCAAATGGAGCACACTGTATATACTGTGTGTACCTGTGTGCTGCTTTTCTATGGAAGCCCATTTTAAGCAGTTCATCCCGTAACAAACAGAACATGGAGTAAAATGCCTCACTCCCCTCTATATCACACAAACAAAACAAGACATATTTCTGAATTTTAAAAGAAAACATGTACTGATGTTAATATTTCGTTCACAGAAGGACCAATTTTCCTCACTGGAAACCGAGCTTGTCAGAGTTACGAGTTACTCTCCCAACATACAAATATTAAGTATTAGAGCTGCTAATGCACATTTCTCAGTTTAACCAAATCTCCTGAGCCACAGAGCTAATCGTGTAATCCTTACGCCTTGCTTCAGGCAATTACAGCTCTGAAGATCCAGGAGGCAAGATGCAAAATGGAACCCCACAGCCTGTCGCACAGTTCAGAAATAGAAAGCTACGGAAAACACGGAGAGAACATTTATTCCCGAAGCAACTACGTGTTATGCTCAGTGCTCTTCCACAGCTTCAGTGTTCAACATAGGAGACACTTTCAGAGCGTAAGAAAAAACCCACACATTTACAGTTTAAAATCCCAAATTATCAACAAACACTTCCACTTAGTGAAGAAGAAATTCTTTGTACTTACAAGAAAAAGTTCCGTAATAAAACCTGGAAACAAACTGTAAGAGTAATCACCTTCTCCGCATATATTTCATGCACGGGAATGTTTTCTCTTATCTGACTTCCACTGTCTGGCTATCAAAGACAAAACTACAGGCTAGCATGACATAAGAGATCAGGAAACAGGAGGCCAGGGTCTTTTCCTTCCTTTCACTACAATGACAAGTAGAATAGCACAGGGACCAGCTCAGAGCTCACTGTAACACATTTTAGTTAGAAGAAGAGCTGAGAAAAAACATACCTGTGCATAAGCACAAACTGGGTGAAATCTGATTCTCATTAAATCATTAATTCTGTAGAAAAATAGCTATAAGCTCTCACCACTACCCATGCAACAAATACATAAAAGCAATCAGCATCTTTAAAATAATCTCACTCGATTCTGCCTCAAAAGCCACTAAGCATCACACCTCATGTTGTGTAAAGCTCCCCAACACCAGAGCAAGTGCAAACTACCAACCACTGTGAAACCCATCCCTTAATAGATGGCAATTAGCAATCCATTTGCACAACCTCTTAGCTATAATTTGAGAATTTTGCTTCAGTTTAAGATAGATTGGCTATAATTAGTTTGCATCTGAAAACTAGCATTCACGCTATGCTATTGATTTAAGGAAATACTGTTTAACTTGTTTTCCTCCTATGATCAGAAATCGAGAAAGAATAAGAGATCTTAATAATCCACCTGATCTTTCGATTTAGCTGACCTGCTACGGTGAAGGACAAACCACGAGGTGATAAACCATCCCATTTAAAAACTATATGGGAATATTACCACAAGATGCTGAAGATGTAAAACAGCCCTGGAAAAAGGGCGCAAGTCTTGCTTAAGAGGTAGCGATGTGCCGTAATCAGAGCTGTAATTTGTTCCATTCAGCATCATCCGTGAACAGCTTAAAAGTAAGATTAACATTTTCCCAGAAAAGATGCTCTAATCATGTGCAGCTGTGAAGTCAGCACCTCAGCTGTGAGCGTACTGTGCTTTCGCTCCTTGTCATGTGAAAATGAAACTTTCTCACCTTGCTCATCTTCTCGGCCTCATCAGATGACTCCAAGTCTTGCGCCTCTGCCTCCTCTGGAGCTGTCTCAACAGAGCTGTCCGGGTCGCCACAAAATGAGTGCCCTGCTAAAATTGAGACGTGTGTGAAAACCCAACCATAATTTCCAAAAATTCAAAAGGTTGGGTGCAACAGAGATGGAGTTCCCACAGCGGGCCAGGCCCCGTCCTGCACACAAGTACATGCCAACAAGACGTTATGCCAGAGGCACTCAATGACCTCAAAGAACTACCTCGGTTTACAGCAGTGGTGAGGTTTAACTACAGGTGTAAAAATAAACAGGTTATGGCCAGACACAGTATTTAGCTGGAAACTACAAAAGCCGATTCAGAGATAAGGCTAAAGTGCCACAGCGAAATTCTTAGGTTTAATATTAATATCTTGGCTGGCGAGCAATTGCCTACCTTTATACTTCAGTGGGTTCAGATGGAAACTGCAGCACGTGAACGGGCAGGCCGTGCAAGAAGCAAGCCTTGTCAGCCCTTCCTCTGAGTTAACTCGAACGTGAGGATATTAAATTGCTTGCGGTTTTGGCCTAACACACCCACTACTGAGTTTTGATGTTGATTTTTAAGGAAACAAACCCAGTTTTTGCAGGTTTTAGGAGCCTATTACATTAACTGAAAACTAAATTTCATTTCCGTCAGTACGTGGCAACAACTATGCACCGCTATGCCCAAGCACTCTTCTGGAGACTGTGTTGTTGATACAGCTAATAACTCCTTTGCCACTTCTTGTAAGTAAATGATGAATTACCTGCAAGCGACAAAGGAAAGAGCAGAACTAATCCCAGTCTGAGACCTCTGTGCACAAGTAAGTTTTTCTGGGATCTCATTCTCTTACTCAAATAGCTGTAAGAAGCAGTATTAGCCACTCTTCACAGAAAAACAGATTTAATCTACATTCAGCTTCCAGCTATGGCAAATTATAATGACTAGCAATTAAATGAAATCTGCCAGGAAACTTCTGCGTGCCTCAGCTGAGCTTCAAGCCGGCACAAAGAGATGCTTTAGAGCAACTGACTCCAGACGCTAATTCCCTTTACCTTTCCCCTCTCCTCCCCTCAGCCCCACAAGGAAGAGGCTTTTTCGCAGTGCCGCTCCTGGGGCTGGATGGGGAAGGGTGGTTTCTGAGTACGCCTCCCTGACGGCATCCTGCCACACAAACAGGACAGTGAAAGTCCCACCAGGGACTGCACCCTTTATTCCGTCATGTTTATTCTTCAGGTAATGCAGAAAAACATAATCAAAGGCCAGTGGATGCAGCAACACAGAAAATCTCTGCTTTTTAAAACCCAGGACTCCACAGCCTATATTAGAAGTGGTTTTGGCTGTGTTGTTAGCACGTAGCGCTTAAATGTTTTGGCGGAAAATGGAACAGAAAATTTTTCAGACCAGTGGGTGTTTTCATTTGCTAACCCTACAAACAGAAGCAGCCCAACAGCACACTATCACGTTGTCAGCACCCAGTGGTCTAGCAGCCATACCCTCCTATTCACTGCTCGATTGAAACACGGACATTTTACAAACATTAACAGTGATTTAGCACTTCAGATGCAGCACCATTTCTATGTTAGTCCCATGCTGATTCTCAAGTTACTTGCTATTTTTCAATTAGACATTTCAATTTAGGTAAGTCACCTATATTTGTCTATAAGAAGCATTTGGCTAGAAAGCCATGCTGTGAGTAAAAAGGCCACAGTGATGATAACACACATCTGTCATTCTAATATATTTCAGTATGGCCAAAAAGGCTATAACAGCATGGATGGTCTTTTTAATTCATATAAAATGACAGGCTGCTTTCAAAATCAAGAGACTGGGGGGAGGGGGGAAGTGATTACACACATCTAGCAGATTTGTTTGTATTTATACTGGACTGAAATATGTTTCATGATATAGAAATTACAGACTTTAAGAAATATGTTTCCCAAATTAATAAGAAAATTAAATTCTCCTGCCCCTTTGCTGCAAGTAAAAAGGCACTGCTCTTCTTTCACGGAGTTTTATGTTAACACACAAAGTTGGTTTGCAAACATGTCCTAGGTAAGGTTCTCTACACCAAGACTGAGGGCAGAGATCCAGGTCTGGGTTCCTCAGTACTCAACTTTCAGCTGCTGTTCTTGCACGCTTTCGGCCACTATTACCAACACCAATTTGCACGACTGTACAAGATTTCCACTTTGCTGAGTCCGGAAATAATTTGGAAGAATTGGAATTCAGAAATCCGGAAGTAAATTCAGAACATATTCTGTACACTGGGATGGAGCTAAATTGGACATCAAATGATACTGAAAGGACATAAAAGGTAGCTGAGCTTCCGGAAGACATGCCTCTCTTCTGAAAACATAGGGTTTACCTTTTAAAAAGATGTGCCTGCAGGAGTTGTTTAGCAATACAAAAATCTATCTGAAGAAGTGTTTTTTCTGTAAGAGGTTAGGTTTTCAGAGCCTTGCCCAGTCTTTATCAGCTTGGACTATCAGCTTTCTGTTCTCTCTATTAATGTGTGAAAAAAATCTTAAAACCCTTAAGCTATTTATCAAAAAAAACAAAAAAAGAGAAAAAAAGTGCTGTGTGTCATAATTTGTTTGGGGCAGTCTGTGTTTTTTCACTGCAATTAATTTCCCATTATAAGCTGTGTGAAATACATCCTACAGCTGTTTCTCATCCCAAGCCAAGGCAAATAATGTTTGTTTGGGGGTTTTGGTTCTTGCTTTTAAGCTACCACTTCTTCTTTTCCTGTATATTAAAACACCACTTAATCTGTTTCCTGCAGTATAAACACTCCTACCCAGTAGACAGCAATCTTTCACTTACGCCTTAATGAGCAGTCACACAGTACATGTGCTCAGGGTATTTCTAATGTCTTAAGCTGCCAAAGCCAATGTCTACTTTAGCAGGTTTGTCTGCTGGTTGTTAAATGCAGGCAATCAGTTCAGTAACGCCGCACATTCCTGCCTTTTAATACCTTCCATATACCGTCCCACCTCTGTCAGGTTCATTACATCATTTATTTTTGCCCTGTAAATCTTTATTTAGCTCTGCAAGGAGCTCTGAGGACAATGTGCTCATTCCCTTCTGTAGCACCTGAACACTGCCCAACCACTACCGTTTTCTAGGGACGCTAATGCGTAGGCTTCACTTGACACGAAGGAATTAGAAAGGGAAATCCAACAAGCAGCAGGAAAAGGGGGTCAAATCCACGTGGCCACCAGCACAGATGGAGGTCACACGAGCGCCCAAGTTGCCCCAGCAGCGTCATATCCATGACATTCTGACTAATGCCCATTAAATAACTCCTACTTATGGCTAGAACTAACAAAATAAAAGGAAGACTTATATCACTGCAGCAACGGTGCTGAGGCTCAAAGGCCTGGAGAATCACGTAAAGCTTAAGCACTATGCCAACACTTGGCTAAAATTTTCCATGGCTGATGCTTCCAATTTGCAGGGTTGCTGCCGCTTGAGATTTTAATGAGACTTCCACAATATTTGGTATTGCTCTTAAAGCCCGCTTCTTGGTGCCAGCTTTTTTTTTCCTTTTAATGCAGTGGAAATAAATACTCCTAGTCAAGCTCTGACAGCTGTGGTGCAAAGCTCAGAAGTGCACATCCTACTAAACACAAAAAGCAGCACAGAAATCAGAAAACCTTCCACGTTCATCATTTTGGCATCTCGATGCCTTATTCCTGTGTATGTGGAACTGGCAGTACTGAATTTAGTCCCCACAGTGGCTGCAATGGGCAAGTGCTGGCAAGGGCAGCCATCTGCCAACATGTTACACGCTGTAGGCCACAAGCAACAACAGGCTCGGATGGCTGAAAGCTTTGGTTTGTAAATATAAGGTGCCTCAGCCTCCTAAGCAGGTTGTTTCACACATCTCGGCACCCCACACAACACCTTGCCATGCGACTGAGGCAGCAGTTGCCCAGGCTGTCCGGCGAAGTGGTGGAGTCACCATCCCTGGAGATGCTCAAAAAACGTGTAGATATGGCACTTCAGGACATGGTTTAGCAGGCATGGTGGTGATGGATTGACTGTTGGACTTGATGATCTTAGAGGTCTTTTCCAACCTATGATTCTATGATTCTATGGTCTGCGACTGCAGCAGCCAGATGGCAAGTGCCAGGGCCAAGGAGCTCAGCCTGCTGTCCCTCCCTGCCTGTCGGCCACCGCTCGCTCCCTCAAAAGCCACAGCGTGCTGCTTCACACCTCGCCCACCAACGAAATTCAGCTGTACTGGAAGTCAAACACAGCGACTGCTTCATTGCTCTCAGCCGGAAATACGGAGCGACCCCCATCCGAGCTGAAACCACAGGAGAAATATAGACCAGGCGGAACGCGACTACCCCGGCTGAGTCCCAGCCGAGACGCTCGGGTGTCTGCTCCCACGAGAAGTGCTGTAAAGGTTTCAGTGCCAAGTGCTTTCAGGGGCTCAAGTCTGACTGCAGTCTTAGAAGAAAAGTGTCACTTATTTGGGCAGTTCAACAGCAACTTCCTTAAACAGAAAGTGTCATTTCTAAATGCTGCTGGGGAAAGGCCCCGCTATGACAAAGGCGTACCTTTCAGGAGATACTCTGTCATAAATGGAACAATTTTAATACAAATTGTTAGGGAACAGTCTCTCAGATTAAATTTTTATTTGAGAAAAATTTCACCTATAAATCCACAATAAAAACGGTAAGTATGCAGTTTATTTCTTTTTTAGAATGCTGCTTAGCTTTGAAACACTGAAACACGGCTAACAGGGGAGGTCCCAGGCGACTGAAGGATCGCCAGTGTAACACCCATCTACAAGAAGGGCCGGAAGGAGGATCCTGGGAGCTACAGGCCTGTCAGCCTGACCTCGGTGCTGAGCATGATTATGGACAGGTTCATCTTGAGCGCACTCACCGGGCACGTGAAGGACAACCAGGGGATCAGGCCCAGCCAGCATGGGTATTCATGAAAGGCAGGTCCTGCTTGACGAACCTGATCTCCTTCTATGGCCAGGTGACCCGCCTAGTGGATGAGGGAAAGGCTGTGGGTGTTGTCTACCTGGGCTTTAGTAAGGTCTCTGACACTGTTCCCCACGGCATCCTCCTGGAGAAACTGGCTGCCCATGATTTGGATGGGTGTACTCTTCGCTGGGTAAAGAACTGGCTGAATGACCGAGTGCAGAGAGTGGTGGTGAATGGAGTTAAATCCACTGGAGCTGGTGGTCGGTCACGAGTGGTGTTCCCCAGGGCTCAGTTTTGGGTGTGGTCTTGTTTAATATCTTTATCAATGATCTGGATGAGGGGATTGAGTGCTCCCTTGGTAAGACTGCAGATGACACCAAGCTGGGCAGGAGTGTCGATCTGCTGGAGGGTAGGAAGACTCTGCAGAGGGATCTGGACAGGCTGGATCAATGGGCTAAGGCCAATTGTACGAGATTCAACAAGGCCAAGTGCCGGGTCCTGCACTTTGGTCACAACAACCTCATGCAACGCTCCAGGCTTGGGGAGGAGTGGCTGGAAAGCTGCCTGGCGGAAAAGGACCTTGGGGTGTTGATCAACAGCCAGCTGAACATGAGCCAGCAGTGTGCCCAGGTGGCCAAGAAGGCCAATGGCATCCTGGCTTCTATCAGTAATAGTGTGGCCAGCAGGAGCAGGGAGGTGATGGTGCCCCTGTACTCGGCACTGGTGAGGCTGCATCTGGAGTACTGTGTTCAGTTTTGGGCCCCTCACTACAAGAAGGACATTGAGGGGCTGGAGCGTGTCCAGAGAAGGGCAACGAGGCTGGTGAGGGGTCTGGAGAACAAGTCTTATGAAGAGCGGCTGAGGGAGCTGGGGCTGTTTAGTCTGGAGAAGAGGAGGCTGAGGGGGGACCTTATTGCTCTCTACAACTACCTGAAAGGAAGCTGTAGTGAGGCAGGTGTTGGTCTCTTCTCCCAGGTAACCAGCGATAGGATGAGAGGCAATGGCCTCAAGTTGCATCAGGGGAGGTTTATATTAGATATTAGGAAAAAATTCTTTACTGAAAGAGCGGGCAGACATTGGAACAGGCTGCCAGGGAAGTGGTGGAGTCACCATCCCTGGAGGTGTTCAAAAAACATGTGGCACTTTGGGATATGGTTTAATAGGCATGGCGGTGTTGGGGGTAGTGGTTGGACTCGATGATCTTAGAGGCCTTTTCCAACCTATGATTCTACGAAAGAAGGAAATATCACTTTTACAACGGGGTATTCTGTCCCACTGGGAAGTCCCACAGAATTGAAAACTTCTCCAAAGACCTGTAAAACTGAGCTACAACTATCACAGTTTCAGTCGACTGAGCAACCAAAGAACAGTATAGGGACAAACTGGGAAACTTAAGTCTTTCCTGTAGAGCTACAGAGCAAGCCCCGTAAATCTCTCTTCCCTTCAGAAGGACTCTATTGCTTCTCTTTCCATTTCAACTAGGCAACAAATTGTGCAAATATAGAAGAATCTAAGCTGAATGTCATTCCATTCACTCATGCTTCTTGGCAAAAATGCAGGTTTGATGAAACTTTCCCTGTACCAACTGTACCACGGCCACTTTTCACCCTCTCCAGGTCAGGAGCCTAGTCAGACACTTGTAATACACTGGAGTAGCCCCTTTGGAATAAACAGGAGCTTCCACAGATGTAAAAATGAAGTATGTGCTCAGGGACCTTGGAAACAAGTGACACTGCGGTCAGAAAAACCAGCATTTCCTTCTGCAAGCACCATGCTGCAGCCTCGGGCTCACAGAGCCAGCAGAGGGAGCGGCAACACAGCAAGAATATTCAGATTACAAACGAGGGAGCTGGTATGCTTACTGCAGCTAAAAAGGGAAGGGTCAGAAACCCAGAGTCGCAATGCAAAAACTAATGTGCTAACAGCCACGCTGCTTATTTCAACAGCAGCTCAGGCAGTCTTTAGAAAAGCCAGAAATGAGACCTCTGAATGCAATTCTGGCTGAGAATTATCGTCCTTGAGCTTTGGCTTTTAAGCTTTTAGAAAACAGATCTTGTGAGCAACAGTTCTGCATGTCTCTGATTAATTATACGCAAGACCCTCAGATTGCTGCTGCAGTTAAATGCCCCTGGAATTGTTAAATCAAGCATTGAATGATAATAATGTTTTTTAACATGCTACAAAATGTACCAAATTAGTTGTCTGCCTCAAGAAAATAACCCTGAAGAAATTAAGGTTACTGTTAGTCTCAGCTTGTTCTGAAATCCAGATTACTTAGCCTAAGGGGATCTGTGACAGGACGAGGATGGAATGAAAAATAGCGGCCATTCTTATAGTGCAATGAATGTTTGTTTCAGTTTTATACCATAGTCTTCAGAGCGTATGTTAACTTCAGCCTCTGGTTCTCCTGCTTTCTGAATGACAAAATAATCGACTCCTTAAAAATACCTAGCTGCTTTCTATCTGGAAGATTAACATACCCATTCAAAACAGAGGTATACTTTCTTTTTTATCATTTATACATTCTGCATGGTGATTTGCATGGCTCACAGTTATCCCTGCAGAATTATCCCTCAAGCTAGAGGTCTCCAAAATACAGGAGCATGCAAAGCTTAGACCTCAGAAACTCTACCCCAGAGTAAAAAAAGGTAGTGAATTGCAGGGAGACCACAAATATGGATACTACTCCCATTCCCAAATCCCCTTCCAATAATAAAATATCTTCTTTATGATTTTGGGGAGATGCAGTGCTGTGTTTCCAGCTTTCAGCATCTCATTCCCTGGATCGAGTGGAGCAGATCAAGTGGGGAGACAAAACACTCCTCATGGGGAGGGGAGACAGCTCTCAGTGATCCTTTTAGGCAACAAGGAAAACATGCTGTGGGCCTCCACACAGAAGGAGAGCTAGTCCTCCTCAACCAGATTTACGCAGACTGCAACAGCAAAAGAGAAGACTGAAAGCCAGGAAAAATGGTAACAGATGAAAGGAACAAAACTTGTGGCTCTGCAAGCCTGATGCAGTGTGAATTCCTAGGGGAAAGTATATCTCATACCCAAGATTGTATTTTTTGCATCAATTAGAGAGATAAAATCCAAGGTCATTTCAAGAATAACCTGTTAAGCAAACACAATGAAGTAACCGCTGACACAGAGCAGATTTGCAGCTCTGTCCCCAACCTCAGTATGCAGAAGGTAGTTCCAGAGAATAAAACAGCTGCGAGAGACGTTGTATTTAACAGGAGCACTGGCAGTTGCTTCAGGGAGGTCAACTCCCAGAAACACAGGCCCGCTTTTCTCCTGGAAGACCTCCCACTGAGTAATGAGGCATTAGCAAAGCTTCCTTAAAAAAAACGTAACACAGCATCTTTCTGCCGAAAACACACAACGTGATTTGCCTCGTGCAAAACAATGTACCCTTTGCTGACTTCATAGCCAATGAAGACTTGCTAGTGAAGAAGACACTGACAGAACATCAGCATGATCAGTCAACCAGACCCTGAAGTTCTCGAGAATGGATGTGCCTACAGGTGATTTATACCTGCTGGCACTCTGGCCCAGCAATGTTTCACACACACCCCGCTGAAAGGGGGGCTACACTACTTCAGGACCAAAATAAATATCTGCATGCTATAAATAAAGCATATAACAGAAATCACTGAGCTGCTTTGCCTAGCTAGCCAGACTGCCAGTAATCAACAAGGACACAAATAAATGGGTCAGTGGGGATTTCATACTTCACTGCTCTCTACAAGAAGCTGTGGAGCCAAGATCAAAAATCTAAGATACAGCCACAATCTCCCAAATAAAAGCACGTACTCCTTTTTAGAATTTCACGTGGATCCCATTTCAGGTAACAAATCCCTGAAAAAGCACAGGGCCAGAAGAAGAAAAGCTTCAGTAAAACATTGTGTTCTACAAACATCTAGAGAGAAATTGATGGGGAAGATCAAAACACCTGCCTCCCAATCGCATGCTTGGGTGCAGATCCTTGATTTCACTCCCACCTCAGGCTGCATCATCCCAAATTAGAGCATCAGTACTGTTTAGCTTTAAACACCATCTTCACATTGTTCTTCAGAGGCGTATTTCATACGGCAACTACAGGCACTTTCAGAAGCTGCCACAGACACCTGCACATCTACTGATAAGCTATTGTGTTGCTTCTTTGGTTAAAGCAGTATTCCTTCCCCTTTGAGGAGGAACGAAGGCGATTCCCACCTCAAGGTTTGCTGTGTTTTGACAGAAAGCAAATGTCAAGAGAGCTCAAGCTTTTGTGTTGTCTGTTGCCTGCAAGAGAGAGCAAAGGAGCTGACTACAGCACAACAGAGGCGAAGGGTGGCTGTACCGAGAGAAATCTGAAGGGAAAAGGAAGTCTTGAAGCTTAGCGCTGGTCCTGGGAGCTATTTAAGAAGGAGGCGCTCCGGCCCACCAGACAGTTCACGTGCTCACTGCAGGACATGGAAAAACAAGCAGCTGTTCCACACCACTGCGATAACCACAAAAACCCAGCTTGGGAGAGGCTTACAAAGGAGGACAGACACGGCTCGAGTTGAGAGCAGCACAAAGGAAGCCACGTCTACAAAGCAGCAGAGGCGGGAGGTCTGATTTTGCCGTGACATCTCCATCAGCCACGTCCTGTGTCTTCATTTCACATGGTGCATGCAGTGTCATTACTGGAAAACGTTAAAAGGCAAATGCTGGGCTCATCAGACACGTTCGGCAAACCATGCACTATCTCACCCTCAGCAAGGGAAAGGATCCCTCGAAGCCCCTCACAATAATGATGCAGAGAACTGACAGCAGCAGAGAAACTCCTTGTGAAGACCAGCTGTTGAGACTCTGTGTCAGGAAATGTGACTGCTCTGCCTTAGAAATCACTACGTTGCACCAACACAAAAGTCTCAGTTCCCAATTCTTTGCACCCCGGGCAGACACTCAATTCAGTGAAAAGCTGGGGTACGAGGACTCGGCACTGGGGGTTTCAGCAAAAAAGGAGAAAAGGATGGGGCCTGTGAAGAGCTGGTGTTAAGTAGGAAATGGGGGCATCTGGTGGCCAGCTATAAAAATGTACGAGATGAGCTCAATTTTTCAGTACAAAAGCCTAACTGGGAAAAGTTCAATGAAAATTAAAAGGGGAAAATATCCTTCTGAAAACGTTTAATTTTAACTGCCTTTGGGGGTTTATCCCACATCTTACACGAGGTTGCTTTTATCAGTCCCCTCAGAGGTACTTGCAATAAGCGGCTTTTAAGCTTTCTTGTTCGCTTTATTCCACTTGCTATGAATATCACACTCCCCAAAGTCAGACGAGGGGTCCAGGTTTCCCTTTCCCCACTACCTGCTCCCACCACCAGAACAATGACGTTTTTGCTACATCACTTTCAGTAGATATTTTAAGCAAAACCCGAGCGGCATCCAGAAATGTCGAAAGGCAGGCTGTACCTCCCTGACCCTTTGCGGGCAGAGATGAGTTGAGTCAGCTTGGTCCTGAGCCCAAGCAAACTCTCTTTCACTGAGGCTCATTTGCTCCAGCTCAGCACCATGCTAATGCGCTCACACTGCTCCTGGCTTAGCTCCAGTTTGCACCCAGACTCATCCCAGAAACCCTTAGGCTGAGTGATTGCAGCAATCAGACAGACATGTCCTGGGAGAAGGCTGACTTTAACCCCAGTGAAGTGTATTAACAGCCCCCCCCTCCTGCCTCAGCTTTTTATTCCAAATGCCCAAACCAAAACCATTCCATAGTTATCAAAACAGTTATTCTGACATTTCTGAAACCTTTAGTTTAGGGAGAAAACAAAGTATTTTGACATGTTCAGACACCATTTACTTTTGACTGGAAGTCAAAATTTACCTCAGCACAGAACAGTTTTGATTATCTAGAAACTACTTCTTTTGGGCCATTCCACTCATTTTTCCTGTATTTTAAGTTATTCCAAAAAAACTAAAGCGAGCAGGTACATCCAGTATCCTCTTCTGGTTTTGAGTATGGGGGACATTTAGAAGCCTCCAAGTGAGACTTGTCTAAGCAGGCAAGTAAGAGGAGACACAGTGCAGGAGCTTTCCTGCTGTCCCTCTGCTCTGGCAGTGCAATTCCCAGCACTGTCACCTTGCAGACGTAACGGCTAGCAACCGCCAAGGAGGTGATCCTGCTCTTCTGCAGCCCTTATCCCAGCACGGGTGCTTGTCCTCAGCCAGTTCAGGAAGCTAAGCTAGTGGCAAACAATTCACATTTGCTAGGGATTAATTCTCTGCCAGCTCAGTTCTCTGAACAGGGCAGCATGGTGGGCAGGAACGCCCCTTCCCACCGCAGTGTGCTGTGGGACCAGTTAGAGACATTTGGCTGTAATGTCAATCCCCACCTTTAGGCGTTTTGAACTGTCCTTGTGAGCTATTTATGTGTCTCATCAAACGCACAGGACTTCTGTGCTCCTGGCTAGTCCCAGAGAGGGCGAATGCCTAACCTCTCCTCCTTCCTTGCAATACGTATATCCTGTGGGCAAATCCAGAGGTAAAGGCACCTCCTGAGCAGCCCAGGAGTGAGCATTTAGTTCTGCGACTCACTGTAGGTGCAGTTACACGATGTGACATGCATTTGGCGATGACACACGTTGCACAGCCTAACCGTGTACACAGTCATCCTTCATTGCTACTGCAGATTGTACCTTACAGCTTCCAGAGCTCCCACGTGTTATCTGCCCAGCGCATTCAGACTGCAACTCCTCTCACTCGAACCATGGCAGTTACACGCAGGGATCAATGGGATTACACCAGCACACTGCAAGTGCGAATCCTCCTCCTGGTAGTTTCTACGCTGAACCCAATACCTTGGTTGCTCCCAGCTAATGCCAGTGCGCTGTCACTCAAGTCCGATGGGTTTTCCAAGCGACGTGGTGGTGGCTGCATCAGTTTCTGCCCTTCCTCTATCTCAGGATAGGTGCGCACGGTAAGACACAGTGAAGACTGAACAAGGGCATCTTTCAGCAAAGCTGAGTCCAGATCCTCAGCAGCTTTCTTGTTAATCTCCACAATTTCATCACCAGCTTTCAGGCCTGCAACACAGAAAGGAACAGGTAAGGCTTGCACAGTAACGTTTCTGTTACCCACAGGCATCAAGGAGCTCAGCTGGGTGTTTATGAAGTGCCAGACAGTGTTATGTCTAGACATAAACATTTATGACTGCAAATGATAATGAAATTTGATGGACTTTTGCGAGACCTGTTGTCAGGCTGGTACTCCAGTACCATCCCTAAGAGTGTGCGCGGTGCCCAGGATGTCCCTCCCAATGTACCAGCAGCAAGACATCCCCTTTTCCTTCACCTCACTCCGCAAGGGAACAGCTGCTGTACAGCAAGTCACCCTACACAACATACTGCTCAGAAATAAAATGTACACTGACGGAGAGAGTCAGACTGCTGAGGCACTGCACACAGGACAGGGGAAGGATGGAGTAGCTGGGCTCGCTTGATTCTTGCTTTTAATTTTCCACAGAAGTGAAGGCTTTTATTGGAAGTGGTCACCTACCCAAACACCTAGGAGGAGAGAAAATGTTTCCCACCCAGCCAGGGCATACAGTGTAGGGCTTCAGATCGCCTCCTCTCTGGCCCTGTCTCCATCACGTCCTAGCAGACAGATCTTCAAAAGGCAAATTTTAGCACTTGGTAAATTAGTCATGTTTTTTCTTAAATCTGATTTCAGAAGCTATTTATAGCACCAGCACACAAGGGAAAAGGGGATCTACAGAGGAGACAGCTGACTCCTGCTCACTTCACGGGCAACGCAGCGATGCCGACAGACAACGTGCAGCCCTCCGAGGAGCCGCAGGAAGCCTGACTGAAGGGGGGCCCGCAGCCAGCCGGGCCTGCTCACCGACTGACAACAGCAAGCTGGACCAGGATTCAGTCACAAATAACCTTCAGGGCCAGGGCACACCGGTGCCAGCAGCCCCGGTTGTCGGGGGCTTTTTCTCTGCTTGAGGGTGACACCAGCAGTCCTCTGCAAGCATCCCTCCGGCAGCCCGCTGGGCACAGCCGCTGGAAAAGCACGCTCTGCAGCGGGCACCAACCCACAAGGAGGGCCACCATGGCATCTGAGCCACCGTCCTGGCATTCACAGGGACGAAAGCTGGAATTTACAGGGTCAAAAGAGCTGCTCCCTCCATGGGGGTGACCTGCCCTTGTGCCGTGCAGTCCTCTGTCTGGACAATCATGCAGAGGAAAAGTCTCACCACCCTTAAGCCCGGATGAAACGCCTCACTCGATGAGCCTGAGCTGCACGCAGAGCTCAGCTGCATCTTCCAGAAAACAGGTTACCCACCCGCTTTCAAGAAAGAAACGTGCAAGGGAGGAGGCTAAAGAGCCTGAGTCTTCTTTAGGAAAATTGAGATCTTTTTAAACGTACGTAATTGTGCCCAGAAACTGCAGCGTGGCATGCAGTTTCGGAGAGAATAAAATGAACTAGATAGAACAGCTACAAAGTAAATGGACCATAAAATCATATTTGAAACAAGGACAAAACAAAGCAAGTCAAGCATTTTGCATTATTTCATTTATTCTACTCAGTGATGCCATGTCATAATAGTAGCACATTAATATGCCTGCAACCACAAACATCGTATCTGGGGCTTCATTTACTCTTTGTAATCCTTGTTTTGAATCATTTGGGATAAAGCATCATGTCAATCTCAGTATGATAAAGCACCTCAAATTCCAACAATGGTCTAGCTAATGCAGACCAACAGAAAAAAAAAGATAAATCATAAAATTACTAGGAGAAAATAAAATTTAAGCTTTCTAATTGGAGAAAAGATTGAAAATTAAATATTGTATCTCTTCTGGTTAGACTTGCTACAGTAAGTGCAGCCAAATGAAAACATGAATGTAAACAATGCGAAGAAGAGCAAGTTTTCCCCCCAGCTTTCTGCTAACTATGGGTATCTTGTCGTAATATCCTTCCAAATACTGTTCCTACAGAAGTGGCTTTTTATATCAATTATGAAGAGCAATTTATCACTGAAAGTGTGTTTTAGCATTTCAGCCCCACAGGAGGCAGTCTGTGTTCATGCATCAATTTAAATTGCCGCTCAAACATTTTCTAAAAGCAAAATAAGAGAAAGCCCTGGTGAACCCTCCTCCCTCCCCGTCCCCGTCCCCACATTCTCTTTGGTACCCACAGGAAACCCACAGGGTTTTATTTCCCTGTGGCAGACTGGCAGAGAGCCGCCCCCCAGCCCTCACTCAGGGCTTCTGGTAGAATCCCCATCCTGTCAGCCAGGGAATCGTACGGGGCTGAGGTCGGGTGAGGAGAGAAAGATGGTCTTTTCAACCTCAATAGACATAAGCAGCAGCCCCCAGAACTACCTACAGGGTTTTCTTAAGTTTGGGTTAGAGGTTACAGCTGAGTGAAACTCCAGGCACCCTGCAGCCAAAACTGCTCCCCCTCCCCTGCCCACTGCTTCTTCCTTCCCAGTTTCTGTCTGCACAGCCCTGTCCCTCCACTGTGCCACCTCTGCTACTCGCTTCGCTGCAATACAAGCCAACTCCATTTCCTAGCGGGTCAGAAAACCAGCCACGCACTTCTGCCACAGCAGTTTTCTGTCACGATGGTGAGCTGAATCGTCTCAGCAGAGTGCCAGAGTCAGTACAAGGCAAAGGGCTGGAGCAGCCTGGGGGAGACCAGCCCCCATTGCTTCCGACAACAGCTAACTATTGAATAAGCTCTGGAAGACCGTGTAAACACTCACCAAGAAAACTCTGAAGGTGTTCTTGAAGACTCTGCATACACTGATGGGTTATGAAGAGATGAGAGTCTTCTCATTCTTCAGGCTCTCCTCGTTATTCTTTAAAATCTGTTTAGGTTTCAGCTGCCCTCCTCCCCAACCAGCCCGTCCCATGAATGCACGAGCAGCAGTGCCAGCACATTGGAAAGGGAGATGAATGGGAAAAGCAGCAAGGGCACAGCAGTGTCCGGGTTGACCTCAGCTTGGGTAAGCTGAAGTTAAACCGTACCCTGCTCTGCCCTGGGACGAGCCTGGCAGCCTGGTTATCTCTGCCGGTTTCTGGTCCAAGTGCTGTCATGCTTCCTGCAAAGGCTAGAGGCTAGAAGTAAAACTAGAGGCAATAATCCCAGCCACAGAGAGCACTACGATGACTTCTGCTGTACCAGTTTATCTTGCAGTGACTGACTTGAGAGGGCCCCTGCTCTTCCTAGCAGCAAGGGATATTCTGACCCTGCTGCATACACAGCAACTCAAAATTAAGAGAGGTTGACTCTACAGCACAGTTGATCCCAAGTGCAGAACAGCCATGCATTCAGTACCTCAGGTTCTTCCCAAAAGACCATGATCTCTTTTGAACTGGGACTCTGGTTTGGTGTGTTGATAAAACTCCCATCCCAACAAGCTCATGGTCTATACCAGGATTAAATAAACAACAACAAAAACATTTTGAAAAGTCTTTTACCTTTCTTGAAAGCTAGGCCTGTCTCTTTTACGCCGTTCACATACAGCCGACGAATCCCTTCTTCTTCCACAGAGGACAGGGAGAAACCTAGGGAGATATCCAGTGAGATGGTTAGAAAAAGCCAACCACTTCCAGCATGTCCTAACAACTGCATGCAGTACAGGTAAAGCTGTGCTGTCCTTGTGGCAAGCAGTCAGAATTCCTCCCTTCTCCTTTCCCATAAACCTTTACAAATGCAAAGGGGAAGTTAAAACGTGAAAGTGGCTTTAACAAAAACCTGAACTAAATTTCTGAGTTAATATGTAAAACATCTACAGCTTTATTTGAGGATACCACAGCTGCAAAACATTGGAACAGACTTCCAATTCTCTTGCTACAAAAGGTCACCTCACGAAGTTTTGCTGTCTGCGGACAAAAGCTGCACAGAGCTGTGGTTTGTGACCCAAACCGACAACAGCGAGGGAACGGAGCGCTACGGCTGACATGCCACCCTGAGCGCAGACAAGGCATTACAGCTCCTGCTAAAGCAGAATGCCAGCTGTTACTTTTAGAAATTCCTGGACTGGACAAGTGTGTAAAAATGCCTCTTTCCCTTTTCCCCTTTCTTTTCTCAGCTGCTCCTGGCATGACCTGTTACTTGCCAAGTCTCAGCTCAGTGCACATTTCATGGCTACGTTAGAGACCCGCAGAACAGCCTTATAATGGAAGTACTGACACAGCCTTAGTTTAAACAGCGCAAATGGTACCATGATGTTTGGTTTTGGTCATTTTCCTGCCATTTGTGTTTGACACTGTGTAAGATAACAATGTGTAAAGGAAATACAATGTGGTTAGTTAAATACGGTTTGTTTATTTACTGTTGAGAGTTATCTAAAGCAGAACATTTGCCTTTCTGAAACTTCATTACTCCCTAAATGGGTGTGGGCAACCATTTGCTCTCTCCTCTTCTGACTAGAAAAACACTTGTAAACCTCTGGAGGGAGACGCTTGCTTGAAATGGAATCAGCCACCAGCCAAGAGGAAGCAGATGTGCTGGGAGCCTATTCTGACTTTAGGACTCCCTTCAAGTTGATGCTTATGGATGGGAAGTTGTTTTTTCACCCAACATTTAAAAAAAAAAAAGAAAGGAGGGGGAAGAACGTGGCAGCCTAGAAGCGAGGAGCATATGGCCCTTCATGACTTACTGAGCTACTTGGAATCTATATGTGAGCTCCTCAGCTTGAACAAAATGGAATTTGTGAAGCTCACTCAACACACCAACTTTGGCAGAGAGAAAAACTCTTGACTAAACAAAAGAGCAGCTGTAAAATACAGAAGTTATTGGTTGTCATCACCACAAAGCCTACCTGGAAAACCCTTAACCAGAAGACCAGTGGAGCATGCCCAAGACTGCAGTTTGAGTCAGCACAAATTATCAGTTGGTAATACCATCACCCTCTTGCAACTGAAATGCAACCAAACAGCTACCATACAGTTAAAACAAGGCTGAGTTGCATCTCCAGTTCTTGCTGTGGCTAACTGCGAAGAGATTAGCATGCCCAAGCAGTCCCAAGCTCCCATTCTCCTCCATGAGAAGACCTCTGCCTCCTCCATTCTATCAGGGCTAAGTGCATGTGTAGTTGCTTTTTAATTCATCTTTCAGCCAAAAAAAAAACACCCAACCATAAATCTTGAGCAGTCATTACTGGCAGAACCGGTGTGAGGAGCAATTACATGTGTTGTCATCAGCTTTAAGAGATGAGAGATGGACAACTGCAACAGCTTTGCAATGGTCCTCTCACAGATACACTTAACCCCTCTGCAGACAGGGTATGTGACCATACCCCAGGCATGGACAAACTCTTTTATTTCTGCAGTTGCGACAGTGGCTGGATCTCGTAAACAATTTGAAGCAGCATAGCTGTCCCACTGCAGTGCTGGTGCCAGTGCTTTCACTGCCGCGCAGCAAAGCAGAGCAGGGAACTCATCCAGATGAGAAATACCTCAGCCAAGTGTCTGTGCATATGTAAGTTTGTGTATACGCATGTATAGTACGAACGTACAGTTTCCATCTGGCTGAATTCTGCAGGTGCCTCTCACAAACACGTGTACTAGCACTGCAGGAGAGGAAGGGCAGGAGTGGGTGGAAGCGACAGCGATTGCATAAGCCGGCATCACTGCCAAAAAGATTATTATCAAACTGTGCATGGACTCTGAAACACAGGTGTGAAGAGATGGGTGGTGACCCAGACAGCACCTCTTCTTCACTGCAAAGTTTTGATGACAGGAGAACAAAAGTCTGCACACGGCCTCATCGACCCAGCACAACACCTGAACAAATCCGCCTCCAGAAAATTACCTCGACCCCCTGAGAGAGACAGCTGCTAACAAAAATACCAGTATGTTCCCGGTACACACGGGAGCTGGAAGCAATGGGTTCTTGCTGCTGGTGCGCCCTGATTCCTGCCCACACAACCTTTGCAAGCAGCCTGGTACCAGCGAAAGAGGCAAGGACATATGTGCCCAGGCATCAGCAACAGCATCACGTTGACAGATCTAACGCTGGCAAGGTCCGACACGCTGGCCAAATGCCCCGGGAGTGCCTCTTACCACAGGTGTGTTGGTGGGAGTAGAAACACTACGAAATGTTCCTGGGGGAGCTTTCCCTGAAATGCTTCGCTCTGTCCCCTTTCTGTCACTTGAACTCATGGTGTGCTCAGGCACAACGGCGAAGCTGCCCAAAGGCCTGCTAACCCCAGCACCAGGATCTCTTCGCTGATCCAAAACAGCTTGCAAGGCCAGCAGACAGCCATTCACTTCTTTTACTGTCTAACCTTTCTGCCAGGCCAGTGAGCTGAACTGGCCTGTCTAACTGCACCCTTAGTGAGAGCGTTCCACCTCCCTACCTTTGATATCACGTCTGTTAAATGGAGATAACTGCACTAAGCCTACATTGTCGGGATTAACGAATGGCTGCTTGTGAAGTATCTTGAAAATTCTTTACAAATGATTTACAAGTATTATTATTGCTATAGCTGGAATAACAGCAACAGCAACAGGTAATGTCACTAACGATTTTCATAATCTCGTAAGACTTTTCCAGTTCTTCTGGAGGAACCAAGGCACAGCAAGTTCAGACAGATGTTTTTAAAATGGGCAAGAAGCATGAGGCCTGAACAAAGCTGCACATAAAAAACAAGTGATGATCAGAATAACCAGTCCCTTAGCTCTCAAGACATTCAGTTTCAGCACTGGCTCCCGACCCCGTTTCCCAGCACTTGCTGCAGTGCCTGTACGGGGCTGAGCCTCAGAGCTGCCCACCTGACAGAGAACCAACCTCAAAGGCAGCCCCGCTCACACATAGGCTTAGGCAGGTGCCTAGATGCTTAGAGACTGTGCGGTCACGTTTTTGATTTAGCTTTTTTCAAAACAAATCCAGTAGCAAGAACCCCTTAAGCAACCCTGCTAAAAAGATTCTATGCCAAAATTTTAAAGCTCTCATCTTGGTGTTGCCATAGCTTGTGAATGTGCTGTAGCTTTCTCTCTGGATTGTGAAAATATGTATTGGCAAAGCTAATCCTCTAAAGAGGCTAAAAGAACTAAAAACTCAAATGTACCTAACATACAGGATGGGAAAGGATCTCTGGAGGAACCCTAGCCTCCGCCAGCACCAAGATAGGATCAACACTCCACTTCTGCTCCCCCGCACACACGTATTTCATCACACACTTGCCACCGTATGAACACATAGTACTGTTTCTATGAGGCACACACACTACAGAAGTTCTGCTGCCATTTAGAGTCCAAGTAAGTTTTGCTGTTTTCTTTCAACGAGAGCAAAGTCAGCTTTTTTGGGGTGCATTTAGCGTTCACTCCCGGCAGGGTCGGAGCCACTGAACAGATACGCCCCACGTCTCACACAGCTGATCTCATTTCACAGGACATGACAGTGCATTTCACGGTCTTTCCCACACATCATTTTAAAAAAAAGAAGAAAAAGAAATCAACAGAAAATGCCACGATACCCCTAGTTCTTGCAGTGCTTGCAGGCACAGCATTATTATCGAACGTAGGGCCATGGCTGTGCTAGTTAATATTTCTCTCTCAGGCCTTCAATATTCAAACTGCCGTCAGTAGCACTGCTTTGTAGCAGAGCTCAATATTCAGATGGCCTGCAGCTGTATATTAAGCAGTTTGGGGATTCAGAATTATTCTAGTCATTAAAACAGAATATTTAGATAAACAGTAAAAAGATGCAGATTGGCTTCCCGCAGGGTAGGTTGCACAAATAACTTTAAAATACTCTATAGAATTGTAATTGCCAGACCAAAGGGCAAACTCACCAGGCTGGAGTCCTGTAATTTGAAACACTTGAAAGCTAAGAAATACAACCATTCCCAGGTAAAGATCAGAGATTTTGCTGAAATTACACAGGGAGGACTCCCTCTGTCTTGTGTTTTATACACGGATCTGTATGAAGTGTCAGATTCTGGCTCCAGGAGTCCATGGGGCATCCCCGAGGGCCAGGCTCCACCAGCCTCAGGAAGGTTGGGGCGAGACAGGGACCCACCTTGCGTGCCCAGGGCAGGCGGGGAAAGGGGCCGAGCAACCCTTCCTGGACAGCTGCCCGGCCGTAGGCCCAGAGACGCTTCCCACCCACAGCGATGCTCCCGGCCATCCCGCTCAGGCGAAGGGGTGAGGAGTGGGAGAGCCTGCTAGCAGCAGCAAGCCTCAGTGGCAGCCCGCTCCCGAGTCCCTCGGCAGGGCCGCCCTGACCGCCCCGATGCAGGCGTTCACGTGAGATGTGACAACTGACACAGGATGCTGTTTTCCGCCGGCGCTCAGTTGCACAACCTCTGTAGGTGGTGTTCTGAGAAACTACAAGAACAAGAGAACATTTGTCCTTTCTGCCACCGTAGGTCTCATCAACGAGCTGCACATCCTATAGCTCGAGCACCACGAAACACAGTGTTTGGTGCACTACAGATAAAACCGTCCTGCTTCAGGGCAGGGGAGCGAGCTTTCTGGGGGACGGCACAGGAATCAGATGTGCTTTTCTTATCGTGCTCAACAGGCCTGTCAGATATGTTGCTGAATAGCAAGCAAGAACCTGCGCATACTAGAACTGACTTGGTAGAAAAGTAAAAACAAATCAAGGAGAGAAACTCACCATAAATATCAGAGGATGCATCAGACTTCTCTATTTGAATGTGTTGTGTAATTTTCTGACAGATTTCTATTTCTTTGTACAGCTGAATAAAAAAAAAAACAACATAAAAATACGTTACCAGGGGAGGACACATCAACTGTAATCATTTTGAACATTTTTTTTTTAAATTACAGGTGCAAGAAAAGGACTGTGGTCACTATTTATCAGTTTTTCTCCACATGTGTGAGATGTATTAGTAGTGTCACTACTCTTTACTGTTAGAACACAGTTAAAGAGGAGGCAGCAGTGTTTTACTGCTGCCAACATAAAAGCAAGGATACATCTATATCACTCGGTCAATACCACTTTGAGTGCACAAGAAACAGAGCTTCTGTTCCTGTTTTTGTATTTTATGGATAGTCATCATTTAACATTTTTATATTATTTTGATTAAGACACTGCAGGAATTCAATTATTCAACAGCATTAAAATCACAAGCAGGGATTTTGTTTCTTAAATGTGTTTCTTAACTGTTAGAAGACCATCAGATCTGACACGCAGCTCTTTCTTAACATGAAATTTCATCTTTAACACATTTATGCTTGTTTGTACCGAGAAGAGCCCCCAGGTCTTTGAAATGGTCATTAACATCCTTCCTGGGAGACCAGCACAAATTCACACCGAGGTAACAACCCAGAAGCCTACGCGGGCAGGTGTAATTCACTCCGCCTTTCAGGAGCCAAGCAACACCTCAGCAGGGCTACACCCCTCCACCACAGCTCACACATTTTGTGCTTTCAAATTGCTTGCGTTCTCTTGCCTTGCCTGGCTCACTAGTGCAGCCAGGTTCTGCCCTGAGCTCTGAACAAAGGGCCTGTCACCCCACCTGAGGCAGGGAAATCCCGCTTTTCCAGACAAAGTCACCCAGACCAGGTATCTAGAGGCTCCGAGCTGACATCTTTGGGAGTCAGCCCTGACTAACTCCTTGTCAGACAGCCCTGACACTCTGCAGACCTCTGGCTCGGCACAGGTTTGACGCTGGATTTTCCACAGCACAGACTAGCGCTGAAGTAACAAACCATCCTTTTGTCTTTGGAAAAAATCATAGCCACAGGTGACTAAGAGCCCACAGGTAAATACTAATTTTGTTTATATGCTGGTACGAGTGTGTAAAAAAGCAATTCACAATAATCAACATTTTGAAATGAAGTGGCATCAGTGTTTGGACTGAAGTATTTAAACCATTTCTTTAGAAAAGAAGAATAACTCTTAGTAAAGGGTTTCTTTAACAGAAATCTATTTTTATCTCCTGCTTATATCAGCGCCTACACCTCTGTTTAATTGCAAATATTAGGTATTACAGAACAGTTATATATCCATTTAAATGACTGTATATAGTGAAATAAAATGTAAAAGTAAATAACGATGACATGCTAGCAGTATTTTTAAAATGCAGTTTTCAAATATAGGAACATATTACTCAGAACCTGAAAGAGAGTCAAATGACATTTACAAAAATCTCATCAAGAGTTTTAAAAAGAGAATGAAAAAAAGGAGCGAAAACCGCCATATTTTCAGAACAAAACTTGAGTCTGATCCCCGCAATCATCTCAACTGGGCATGCAGGAGCAGAACCAAGGAGGGCGGCTGACACGCTCCCGCAGGGGTCCGGGAGCCAACGCGCTGCCTGCATCCCACAGCGCCCTTCCAAGCGAGAACCTCCGTTGAACGGGAGGCAAACAACTGGGACGCACAGACCGCGGCTGAGCTGCCCAAACCAGAGAGCCCGTCCGACAGCAGCCCTGGGGTGCCGCTTACATTTCTGTGCCCCGGGGACCCGCTGCCCCAACACCAAAGGCGGGCAGCACATCTGGGCGACAGCAGCTTGTGTCATGAAGCTGCCGGCATCCCGGGCACCGCAGGCTCATGGGGAAGCTCCCTCTCCGGACCCGGCGCAGGGCCTGGGGCTCTGCACAGAGAGGTTTGATACCAGTACCAGGAGAGTCCTGGGGAGTTTGCTGGGCACCAGGGAGTGCCCGGGGACAGGACTGCTTCCTGACAGCAGTAGCGTTGCCCCTTTGAGCCACTCCAGTCCCTCACAGTGTTTCTCATAGCAGCTTTGGGATATTGTTGTTGTCGTTGTTATTATTTTCTCAAGATTTTCCCTTCCTTGCCCTTTTTTCCTCTACCACTTTTGGTCTTGTCCCAGCACCTTCTCCAGCAGCCCCAGTGCCTTCACCCCAGCCTCGTCCAACCTGCAAGATTTTCCAGGAGGCCCCTGGTCTCCTGCTTCCACCTACAAGTGCCATCTTACCCAAAGCAAAAAGTCTGGCATGTCAAGCTTCATCCGAAACACTCCAACACTTAGTTTACATAAAAGTCTAACTGCTTGGTACAGCACCTAATACTAAATACTCTCCCCTGAGCCCTTAGTAACACTTTCAACACACAATAAACTGAGCTGCTGAATTTTTGAAAGACTGTCAGAGCACAAAGTGTCACCATTAATGTTTTGGAGAGGAATGGAATATGGATATTTAATCTCCATCTCTTATTTAAATACATCTGATGTATCCTGCAAGAAAAAGGAATATCATCCTAGGAAATTATGTTTACCCTTTCTGCAGCCGTGCATGTCTGCAAATACATTTTAGTAGATGGAAGATACCTCTAGCAAGTTGACATCAACATTAGACAACATTATCAACAGCTATTCAGGGGACTACAAAAATAGAGTCACTAGTTCTATCATACTGCACCAGAATCTTTTAATTAAACACATCAGTAAAGTAACTCCATTGTCTCACGAAACAAGCACACATAAGCAAACGCACAAATGTGTGTTGTTTTAATGTTACTACGTTAGATATAACCCTGCAGCACCTACCTAATATTCTAATCTTTCAGCATGTACATAGTTCCACTGACTGTAGAGTTTTGGTGTAATTTCATTTTTCAGAATAAACAATAACTGATTGACTGACGTCAATCCTACATCCTTTCAACTTAAGACAAGTCACCAAAGTCCTGCCAGGCAATGAAAGCTAAAGTCTGTCTCCTCTGAGTCTTAATTTTTCCCAATTATATTTCACTTCCCAGTCTTAGTACTCCACTAGCACTTTCTCACTCTTTTTTGTTGTTGACAGTGTTAATAGCAAATCCCAGAACTTCTTTTCTGAATGAACAAAAGCATCCATAACTGGTAAAGTTTTACTTTTTATAAATAAAACAGCCACTAATGAAAAGGACTTTAAAAAGCTTTACAGCATGCATGTGTAAAATCATAGATTTAAAGCACAACACTAATTCTGTTTGGTCTTTTTTTTAAGCTCTCATTTCAAAATTCCTTTGAAGTCTGCTTTTGAGATGAATGATATGAAAACATCTAACTGAAGCAATTAGGAAAGTATATTCTCACACGTAACTCCCAAGCTTTTTAACCTCAATGTTTACCTTCTCATTTAGGAAAAAAACCCAAAACCAACTAACCAACAAACCAAAAAAACACAACTACTTGTGTATTTCTCCTCTCTTTAAAAATCAGATAAAGTGATCCGAACAAGAAATACTTAGGCCTCAAAACAATGTCTTTAAAACTACCCAGGACAATACGAACAACAAGAAAAGGCAACCTTGAGAGAAGTTAAGCTTAAATGTATATTACACTGACTTTCACACATTACCTGGGGCTGTTCCTCCTCTCTCTCTTCCACACAGGTACACGCATGCACAAACATAAGCTAAACACCAACTCTCTCCTCAGGATGAAATGTTTGCAGAGATTACTTTACTGTAGGCCAATTTGCAATGGTCTGCAAAGCACTATAATTGCAAGTTAAAAAGCATAACTCTGCATATTACGTAGGTCAGATAAAGACTAATTAATAGTGTCCTACCAAGTGTCATTTAATTTTGCTCAGTAGGTAGCATTACCAGTTCATAGATATCCTCTTCTGGCTTTGGTACGTAAAATTGAATCTGGTTTTCAATCAGGAATTTAAGCCGCAGGTAGTGAGCAGAGTGATCCAGCTGGTGTGTCTGCAAGAAACAGAGAAGAGGCTTTAGAAGAAAAAAGCAATGGCTCACATCAGCTATACTTAGAGAACAGCCTGGCACTCATAGGAAGAAAAATGCCCCAGCACCATCTTTCACAAGAGGCCCATGACCTCCTAACCTGAAGAAGACCCTGAACCTCCTCCTCTTCCACAGGAATAAGCGTCCATTTAACCACTGACCAGGATGTTAAGGGCAGTGCTAGCATTCTGAGCAGTCTCTTTGGTTCTGCTTATCTGGCAGTTCTGCTCCATCCCCTGCTGCTGCAGAAATACGCAACCACTATCACAGCAGAAGACTCGGAGCATACCTTTGTACACAAAGGGCATTTAAAGTTGCAAGGAGGAAAATAACTGTTCTCATAATAGAGAAAAATGTAACAGGAAAGTTTTTCCTATTTATTTTGGGTTTTTTAGCATCTTCATAATTTAGTGAGTAAGTATGCTGCGGTACATTTCAAGTAAGGTCAATACAAAAAAAAATCTGTATGTCCTCTAAATTCAAAACAGCTCAGTATACACTGGCTTTATAAGGCTAAAAGAAGCCAAGAGTTGCATACTAGATTACATCCCAGTGGAAACAGGTCACACCATTTTAATTAATTAGTTATAATTAGCCAAGGATATGGCATTTGGTCTGGGAGATGTTACAGACCTTTTCTCAGCACGTTTAATAAGCTTCATTTAAGCAGGGGTTAATGCAGTGTGTAATCAAAACACATTAGAATTATGATAAACACAAAGGATGTCATTCAGAAGTTACTTTCAAAGTTCATAAACTGTTGACTAAAGCTAATGAAAAATGCCGAAGTGATTCACAAATACAGGACGTAAATTCTCCTCACTGTCACTTCTGAAATCCCATTATTATATGCTTTTATACATTGGCCTTTTCAATTCATACAAGCAAATTACCAAAGTTTCCTAGGCTGTACTAAAAACAACGGCTCATCTGAAAATTCATGCAAGAATGTCATTATTGCCTATTTATTATGTTTTTTAAAGCCTTGCTTATCCAGTTCAAGCCAAGATGATGATACACCGGGACTCAGCTGACTGATCACACAGCACAGACGATGAGTAACGTACACCAAGTGACCTGTGGAAAAGATCACACACTGACCTAGCAAACCCTTCAGCAAATACTCAGAGAACAGTGAACATTTTTGAAAACGCAGATTAGCCGATGAATAAAAAAGATAACAATAAGAAGCAAAAAAATAGATCTATTGCTGCACTCTACATGGTGCTACGTTCAAATACATCCAATTCAAAGACCAAATTATCCATATACGAAATTGAGTATCTGAAATGGGATAACCTCCATAATCTGGGCAAATAGCTAGACAATTAATTAAGGAACGTGAAATCTATCAAAGGCCAAAATAAAAAGAGCTGAATGTAGCTCCTCGCCCTCTCTCTCTTTTTGATAAGCATTTTGGTCGCTCTGCTCATTGTTTACTGACTGTTTTCACTATTTTTTTCTTACTTGCACACACATACAAACACCCCAGAAATTAGAGGGAAGCAGAATTGGTTTTAATTGTTCAGAAATGATACATAGGACTCCTAGATTAATTTCTGGTCAGATCAGTTTACTGCTCCCAGACACAAACTAAAGAGCACCTTGCACACTAATTAAACACCAACATACAGAGGAGACATAAACCCACAGACTGCACACCCCACCTCCGGAGGGAGAAGTCCATGAGAAGTCTCTCTGAAAGTCTGGAAAACGTTTGAGCCTTTTACAGCAAAGCCAGTGGGGAAAAAATTCTGCGTGGAAAAACCATCCTAGCAGAAAAGACAGCCAACAGCGACTCTGAACGTCCTCCCCTTGCAGAGGGCACCCAAAGGGATGCTCTCCAGCCTGCCCCAGGCCACCAGAAATCACAGCCTGTCGCAGAGGGACATGAATTTATGGGGTCTGAGACCTGAAGCCATTGGGCGCAGGCCAGGAGTTGCCTTAGCCACACCAGCGGGGCAGGGAGCCCATGCTCAGCCACCCCGGGCTCCCCACGGGGCATGGGGGCACCCCGACACCCCTCAGCAACACAGCGGCTGGTTCAGAGTCACCGCCCCTTCGTTCTGCAGCCTCGCCCTGATAGCATCTGAGAGGAGCAACCTTCCCCGCAGGCAACAGCTTGATCTGCCATCCCGGCGGTCAATGACAGGGCTTCTGCCTGCTTTGATACGGGCACTGCGTCAGGCGTGGAGGTGACCGCTGGCACGTCTGTCTTCACACCGGTCTTGCAGGGAGCTCTGCTTAGGAGGAAATTGTGCATGCTGGCCATTTTAGAGAGCAGGAGGGAGCCAAACGCAAGACGACCAATGCTGCACTGAAGCCCTGAACTATGCCAGAGCACAGCATCGTCTAAAGAGGTCACCAGATAAAACTCACAGATATTTTGACCCACTCATTTACTCCAAGAGATTGGATGCCATTCATCCACTACATTGCAGTCCCATCCAAGCCAAGGATACGGGAATCATCACCATTAAAGCTGTGATGCTGCAGCACAGGAGTCACACCATTTAGTTAATTAACATTTGTATAGCTGCAGCAAGGCTTTGTCTACCTCGAAATTTTACATTAATTAAACTGCCAAATAGGGGCACGATTTTCTACTGAAGTGAAAGGAAAAGGTCCTCTTAAAGTGGACATAGCCAGTCTGGTCTAAAAGCCATACCATTAACTCACAATTCTTTTTTTTTTGGTTGCTGGTCTAGCTGCATCCATATGCAGGGAGGTGGGAGCAGAAACAGTGCAGCTTTAATGATATTAATATCCTTTCGAGACCACCCAAAATACCTTTTAGCAGTCCAAATAACCTTCTCGGTTTATTTATTTCTCTCCTAATAACTCTGGCTGTGTCTGGAGTAAATTAAGCCACTAACCCAATTTAAAGCACAACCCGACAGCTTAAGTGACGTGCTCTTGAAGAATAATTTACAGTCTGGGGTGTGATCCGATTCAACAGGCTCCTTGTGGTGTAGCGGGTCGGCACACAACCCAAGCTATTCATCTATTTTGGCTTAAAGCAAGGGACAGGCACCTCCAGAGGACCATTCAGCCTGATTTGAGATCCATCTGAGACCGCTGAGCTCATCATTCCCCCGAGTGCTGCCTGCCTTAGCAGAGGGCTAGGATCTACAAGAAAAGGCATATTCTTTCAGTTTGGTGGGGGAGACCTTCATTGGCACTGAAATCATCCCACTGTATTACTCTGGCTTTGCACTTCTGTGTCCCAAGCTTTTCCAGCAGAAAAACACCAGCTCAAAATCAAAGTAAGCCCGCAGAGCATCTGGCTTAAGTAACTTCTTGGAGACTTTGAGCACAGACCCAGAGACCTAGGGGAAATCCGCTTCTTGCCCCTCAGGCAGGTCTACTTGAAAAAAGCAAAACATGAGAAACCAGAACCTTTTTAGCTTCTCACTTTTTATCCAGTTCAGTCAAAAGACTAAATGCCATGTAGTCTTCTATGCTTGATTTTTTGTGTTCTTCTCTCTATACCGGCTCTGCCTAAATCTGTATACAGTGTGTATGTTTCTACTCAATTTTAATTTATACCATTATGCAAATGTTAGTAATATGTATACATACGTTCACACTGATCAGTATTATCCACAGGAAACAATTTAATGTATATACACTGACTTTCCCTGCCTTCCAAGTGATGTTATTAGTTAAATCTTTGGAGAAATTTTCAAGAAACCACTTTAAAATATGCTTTAAACTCTCCTCCCACCAATCTCGAATCATGAAAGTGTCACAAAGCAGCCTCCAAAACCTAATTTGCTGTATAACAACAAGCAGCAATGCTAGTATAAGGACACATTTTCTACAATGATTTGAGTGCACTTAATGTTCTCCAACAGAATAATCAAGCTCAGCTTAATAGCACAGATAGATTTAACCACATCTACAAACACGAAGAGGTTTATATGAAATGTAGATCTTGAAATGTTTACTATACCAGAACTTGACTGGTTCTCAGATGGCAGATGGCAAACTGATGTGAAATGATGTGGATCAGATATTAAAGGGGAAAAAATGAGCTGAATGCAAGAGACAGAAGAAAGAGATTGATTATTAAATGCTACAGAAAAGAAGGCATCCATCAGTGTTTTCCAGACTGAAAACTCTTACAGAAAGGAAAGAAACAGATAACAGCTCTTCAAAAAACAAACACTCACCCACCCCTCCTTCTCTTTATACACCACCACCCACAACAACCAAACACACGGTGAGAGACCAGATTCTCAGCAGGCACCTGCTGAAACCAGCGGAGCTATGCCAATTTACTCCAGATAAGGATTTGGCCCACTGAGTTAATCACCCTGACTCAAAGGAAAATATAAATCCTAAAAATAAATCATTACTAATAATGTGTCATCCAGCTTCCCTATTATGACTCCCTCCAAAAATGTCATCTTTTCCTGAATACAACGCAGAGCTTTCACAAGCTGCAGCATTCTTTACCAGTGCACCTGGCAGAGAGACGAGCACCCCGTATAATTATTGCAAACAAATGCCTTTCTCTCATCTTCCCTCTCTTTGGAAGCACATGCAACATATTCTAAAAGTCCCCAAAGTTAGCAGTAATAAGTGTTTTCCTTTCTTTTGCTGTTGTTGTTGTATAGAAGAGGACTCACTTTTCAGAATGGCACACGTCACAAGTTGGGTCTAGCTTGCAGTCAGCCGGTTAGCAGAAAACATACATTATGTAGCTGCCAGAACTGAAAGCTTGTACTTAATTTGTCAAAGCTTTCCACTTCCCTGCTGAGATGTACCTCTTTTTAAGGGCCAAATGTCTCTGATACTTCAATTCGCAAAGAAATCCAGGTGGTTTTTCTTCCACCAGCCCCCCAAACGCAGACAGCAGCTTTCCTCCCCTCCCCTCTTGCCACCTACGCAGGGGAGCCTGACCCTGCCACGCAGACAGCAGACCCGGGCACCTTTCCCCCTGCCTTCCCCCCCAGCACAGGCGGGGTGACCGGGGTAGGGGCGTGAGGCCGGGGTGCCTGCACTGCCGTGCTGCGGGGACGCCTGGCGAAAGGCAGCAGGCTGGGGGCCAGGGTGCTGGGGGGCAGAGGGGGGTGGAGAAGGGTCGCACACACAGCTTGGCCTCCGGTGGAGGGGGAGCGGGCGGGTGGGTGCGGGAGATGCGGCAGCACCGGCAGAGTCAGGGTGCTGAGGTGCTGCAGAGGCTCACGTACAGTGGCCAGAGTGGAAACGGCAAAGCCCAGTCTGCCTTCCTCACCCTACGCCCACGCCAGGCTTAGCTCCAGCTGCAGGAACTTTTCTTGTGTGGTACTAGCATGGAAAACGCGGTATAATTCATGCTTTTCATCTAACATACAACTGACGCCCCAGCGCAGTGCAGCCTGAGCACTGGTATATGAGAAACTCATGACGAGGTTCAGCTGAAAGGGCTCAGGGTTGTAGACGCTTCACCCCACTCCGGGGCACGCTTGCGGCCTTTACCTTGCAAATCATTTCCAGCACGTCTCGCGTGGTGTCCCCGGGACGGATGACTGTCAGAGCAGGCTGGTTGTTCGGCAGGCAGAACCAAGACGGTGTGAAATACTCGTGAACCCAGATATCACAGTCGGGATTGTGCTGATGGACACTGCTCAGTGCCACTTCTTTTTCCCTCTAAATAGACAAAGCCATTATGACTCTACCAGACAAATACGATCTCCCTTTTCATCAATAACAAGCGTAAGGAACATTATATACTGTATCAAAAAGCCCTCTTATAGAGAAGGTATTTTATTCATAAGGCTGGATTGAAGGCTTGTCTGGACAGGAAAACTTTGCTGTTCTACCTGAGCAGTACAAAGTGTGCCTTCCCATGCCACCCACAAAGCTACACCGGTGCAATGCACTGATCCTGGGATTTCACCCTATGGCTATTGGGAATGCTAGGAATGCAACAAAAAACAACAGTGATAAAAAGACATTTAAAATTAAAACTGAAATGCACTATTGTTTCTGGGTAAACTAATCCCAGGCCAACAAAACTGTCGTAGATGTCACAGTTCCCACACCTAGAAATGGCAAAATAGCAAATCTTAGCACTTATTTTGAATTTACTATCTTTTATACATCCAAGTTACACTCCAAGCTATAAATCCCCAGGATGTGACGGAGCTGCAGAATTCCTGTTTGCTGTAAGTGGGCTCACGCAGCTAAACCCCTATTTGCTACGTGAAGAATGTGCCTCTTCGCACTGTCTCAATGCTGTTTTATAGCTGACTTTCTCTGGGGAAAGAGAAAGCCGTTGTAACTGTGGCTGCAAATGCAGCAGCTCAGAGAAGCGCTTGAGAACAAAACAGAGAAAGCCCTGAGCTTTGTAGGTGCACCAACTCTGAACTATGAAAACCCCATATGGCCGTCACAAGGAGGCATTTTCCAGAACGAAGGGTGTCCAGGTGCTGCTGTAGGCAGGCACTTCCCTGGCGCACAGTGCAAACAGCCCTCTGGGTCTGGCACCTCCAGCCATGCTCGGGGTGCCACACGCAGTGAACCCTTTCGACTGTGGGCAACCAGCTCAAACCCTCCCAGAGCAGCGACAAGCCCCACAGCGCACAGATGTTCTTCTCCTCTGCCAGGGGCTCTGCATCCCCTCTCGTGTCCCAGAGTCAATGCTGCATTTAGGCTGTCTGCAAATGGTGAGGAAGGAGGCAGCTGGAGAGTTGGTGTTTTACCTTGCCATCTGGGACCGTATCGTCAAAGATCCCTTCGAGAGATTTCTTCACTGAATCAACTCCTTCACCGAACACCTGAGGAACAACAGACCGACTCTGCTTTAAAACACAAACACACCTCCACGCTGTCTGCTGCACAGGCTAAGGGGAGAACAGTGTATCTAATATCTAGCATGGAAATCAAACTGAAAAATAAAAACATCCATCTGCAAATACAGAAAAGGAAAATACCAGCTTGTTAAAAGGGAAGGGAGGGAGAAAGACAAGCTGCTCATGGGTCACCATGCTGAAAGATCAGAGGCCAGTTCTGCTTAGTGGTCTGTCACTGACTCACTTGGCGGAGCTGGACAAATTTTATCTCCTTTTGTGCTCAGTTTCCCCACCTGTAAAGCAGGGGAAATGAACACTTCTCCACCTCTGCTAGGCCACAGAAATCAGAAGGGCTCTACTTCTGGCTGTTTTTGTAATAAACCAGCTTCCAAAAAGTACTTAGCAAATATTCAAGCACCACAAATCAGCACAACCCTTCTCTAATGAAACGAGAGCTGGCAACCCAGCATGAGCCAGAGAGCCAAAACCAACAGGAATCCGTGCAGGAGGAATGACAGAATGGGATCTACCCCAAATCAGCACAGGACTGCATCAGACGGGCAAACGGGGTTGTTACTGCACCAGAAGCTTGTAATTAAAACTGAGCAGTTACGTTTTATAGCTCCATATCAGCACAGCTTTATGATCAAGACAGTGGGTTTGGCTGTTAACTATTCCGTACCTGGAACGAAGCACGGACCGTGTAGGATGGGAGAAGGTCACTGCCCTTTCAGGATTTACAGTTTACTGCTTCAGCTTCACAATACTTTGCATGCTACTACACACAAGCAGGGGAAATGTGTTCACGCACTACATTTAGACATTCTGCTAATTTCTCAAAACTTTGTTTTTTCTTTGACTCTCTCAAGTATGATTTTTCTTTAACCTGGAACAAAATCCCTTTTCACGCCTGCATTTACTGAGGAGTGAGGGGGATAGGAGTGGGGGCAGGGGGAGGAAGCATGAGGAATGCATTTATTTCCACTGAAAGAAAAAAAAAAAGGGTGAGTTCACAAAAAAAAAAACAGGTCTGAAAGCACAGCATGGGCAGGACCCTAGCCCAGGACAAGAGACTGCGCTTGATTTGGGGAAAATAAGTACAAAGCAACAGGGATGTCACAGCACCAGCGCAAAGAATTGGGAATGCGCTCACAAAGGCATCTGCTGCTTCCCAGCAAGACCCTAAGCTATTGCTCAGCTACTAAATATTAGGTGAACTTTTAATGTCTCACTAAAAACACCCTAAACAATTTTGCAGCATTTATCCTCTGCTGAACAAAACAAACACCCACTGCTGCTTTAACAGAAGGAAGAAGAAATCACGGGGCACAGAACAACACATGTCCCAAGCCTTTCTCCCCTCAAAAAGTGAAAGAAGAGAAAGAAAAGCAAAGCCTACGTTTCCTGCAATTAGATGAGGTATGGCTCTCAAAAACTGAAAGCTATAATTAGGGATGTTTGGAAAGAATAACAGGGAAGCACCTTCCTACCACACTGAAACACGTTTTGTAGAGAAAGATCTGGGCAGTGACTGGGTGGAAATGTTTTTAGCTTTTGCTTTTTTAAAAATCTGACACAAAACAGGGACTGTCCCTACTAAATACAAAGGTTTTTGTTACTTTACGACATTTACCCCAAACTCAGCTACATTTAAAGTATTCTACAAACCCATAATTTTAATTTAAAGAAACAAAAAGTCTGCACTTTTTCTTTTCCTTCCAAAGTAGTATCTGTTTTACACTGCTGCTTTGCTACTCCTGAGTTCAGGGAAAGTACCTCCAACAAAACCAGAAGCAGCAGAAATGCAACAACAGTAGACATGCAACTGATTTAGCTGAAGAAGGTGTGAACTCCAAACCTCGTTTGAACAGGAGCTGCTGTGTATTACCTGTAGTTACAGTCACTGATTTTTGAACAGGATGTGGAATGCGATGACTGTACGCCGTGAAAGATAAAACAGGCAAGTTTAAGGTTGGATGTGTAAGTGCTTGATGCAAGTGACTCTGCATGAGCTGCATTCTGCGCGCTAACAAATAAGCCTTGAAAAACAACAGTATCACAAACTCCCCCACACTTACCTGATTAATGCTTGGCCTCCCTTGCTTTTTCTTCGAGGTAGTATCCAGTCCCCAAAGAGAAGAAAACCTGCTTCTCCGTTTACTGGCAGATCTGGACATGGCCTGCGTCCTTCTCCTCACTCCGGACTCCCCTGTGCGAGCCGCCACCTGTCAATGCCACATTGTTTTAAAATCAAAGGTTGCAGCTTCCCACTGCACTGTGGCTTACATAATCTAACAAACAGTGGAATCTGGTTCAAAAAAAAAAAAAAGCAAATACTATGGCAACAATGTGTACTCACAACAGGGACAACGGTGATGCTGCCAAGCTACTTCCTTCTCACTGCAATTTAACTCACCTCTTCCAACACCAAACCTCAAATATTAAACAGGACAGTACCCCCTGCCCCCCTCCCATTTTTTGGCATTTAATCTGAGATATTTTGAAGCAGCCTAATCATCCCAGAGCAAAGCCTCAGCATCAGTGAAGGGTCGGGTATTTTTTTTTCTTCTTTCTTTCTTTTTCCTAACAAGGTGTCAAAGCCGGACACACGAAACCTGAGATTTCCAAACTTATCAGCTGCTTCCAAAAAGCCCGGTCTTTCTCTTTGCTCTTTCCTGTGGAAGCACTCTGGGCATCCTGGAACTGACTCATAACTGTTACAAGGCCAGATAAAGGCTTGCAAATAGGTCAAGGTATTTAAAACCTGCACTTCCTTAAAGATAGCAAGGAGTGAGTAAAACACAGGAAGAAAAAAGTGAGCTGAAATGACCGTTTGGATTAAAGCAGTGTTAACTGCTTGGGTACTTGAAAAAAGGCCCGTGGCAACCCCTTGGGAGCAAAAAGATATTTGCCTTTACTGAGACCAAATATTTGGGGAGCATTTCCCAAATGAGGAAGCTCTGGTAGAAATACGTGCGACATTAGTCAGAGGTGAAGTGTTTAGGCCAAAGTTTAAGCAGATTTCCCATGTGGAGGTGGCCTCAGGAGAGCGAGCTCCTCTCCTGCGAGAAAGGGAGTGGTAGGAGATGGCAGGTACGAACGGGAGCGCCAGGCGAAGCTAGACAGACAGGCAGACAGACCCACCCTGCCGACTTGGCCGTACGCTTCCTGGAACACCTTTGTACTGGATTCCCACAGCCGAAACCAGCAAAATGTGACTGTCGTTTGGCAACCCCAGCGGGAACACCCAGATCTCTGAGTGGTGCCCCAAGCTACGGAGCTGAGAAACTGGTTGTTTGGCTGCAGCAGATACAAAAACCCATCTAAAGATAGGACAAATACAAGGCTGGCTTGTGTACCCAGGGAACCATCACTGTCTGAGTAATGGTGATTCTCCTTGGGAAATGCAGATAAATCAAAAAAAAGGAGAACTTAAACACTACTGCAAGCGTCTCCATTCCCACAGCCTGGACTTGTGAGACGTTTCTTAGCTGTACCGGGACGTTTGTGCAGAGGCACCTGGGAGACTTCACATGTCCTCTGGCTAATGTACAGAGGAACATCTTCAGGAGAGCTAGAGATGCCATGCTATCACCATGCAGCACCCAGCTCCAGTCTGACACTCACTGCACCCTCTCCACGCTAGTGAGGGCAAAGGAGGACACGAGAGTTTGCTTAAAGGAGAAGAAAGCACGTGTCTCTTCCAACACAACATATTCAAAACATCTTTTTTTTTTGCTTGGCTCTCAAGAGACACCAGCATGAAGAGGCAGACTGTTTTTCAGGCTAACGCTCAGTGCTTTGCTAGATGCAAAAAAACAAGCATAAACGCAAATTACAGTACGCCACTTAAAAAAAAAATCATAAATCCCCAGCAATTATCAGGATGATGACGCTAATCTTTTCATATATAAAAGAATAAAAACGCCCCTGACTGAATTACAGCTCTGGATTCAATTGAAGGGTACAGCTGACATCTACAAGACAACAGTGGAACTCAGCTATTTCTGTGAAGCTCCAGGAGTCCAAGCCGAAACTACACGAACTTGATTTAAATTCATTAAAAAACCACCACTTTGCAATGCATTTCCCTGTATTTTTAAGAGCTGGGTTGTTACATTATTTAAATTTAAACAACCATTTTAAACATTGTTTGCCGCACCATAAGCAGCAGAGCAGAACATTTCCCTTCCCTTGTGGAGCATCAGGTGTTGAGACCGGATATTAGACTAATTGGTCAGTAGATTCATCCATATGGCAGAAAGCAAGCCATGCCCAAGAAGGTCTAAGCCAACACGTGCTGAGGGCCTCGGAAAGACCCCCACTGACTTCACTGGACTTTTGGATCACGCCCATGTACACGGACATTAGAGATGAGCCTGCTCTTGTAACAGGAAGATCTGTTTATAAAAAGCACATTTATAGTGCAGATCTGGAAATTCAAAATCACTTGTTCAAGAGAAACATGTTTTTTTCCCTTCCGTAAGGCCATGGCTTGCAAGCGTCTGCTTTTTAATCTGTATCTGGGACACACAGCCCTTTCAGGAAGCAGAATATTCTGCACGCGAAGGTAAAGGCTCACCCCCCAGGCACAGAGACTGCTGTTTGTCGATGTGGTCTCTGCACTGGACACGTGAAACGATCTGCATGTTGGCAAAGATGACCCCTGGCCTCTGTTCAAACTTACCAGTGCGTGAAACGACGAGACTGAAAAGATTCCAAGACGGCCCATCGCAACTTTCGTTGGACGGCTGGCAAAAGCAAGCAGTCTTTTAGGGTTTGGGAGCTCCCCTCCTTGGAGACTAGCCAAGTAACAGCGGTACCGAAATAGGTCCATCTGGAACTGTTCAAGATTTTGCTCCCAAACAAAGATCTGTGTACAGTGAAGATTGAAGAGTGAGACACAGGAGAAGAAAAGGGGAGAGGAGGAAGAACAGAGTGCTAAATACCTCGCGAAAATTCTACTGTTCCCACTAACACACCCCTTTCACCAATGCTGATCTCATTCAAGAAACTATGATTCCCGTGCTTTCCCACTCTCCCCTACCCTCCCAAACCCAAACAGGATACAAATAATAAAAAAAAAAATTAATTAAATGGAAAACAACTTTTTTTATGTTCATGGCAGAAGTCTTCTCCTGGGACAACTGCTCCTTTCATACAAAGTTAATTAATAGGATTAAAATTCCATTTTTTATTTTCTTTGTATTCCAGGATTCTCTTCCGAGCAGTCCCTTAAGAGGCTTCTTTCATGCATCAAGGGGATCTGAGAAATGAGAAGACCAAACCCCACCAAATTCCACATACAGAGCACCCCGAATCAGCAGCCGCAGCAGCACTGTTGCTGTAAGCATCAACGGAGCTCATCATACTTGAAAAAGTGTAGTACACTGGGGATAATTAATCTTATCAGCGGAAGAGCGCTATAATCAGCCTATGTAAGGACTTCTTTAAATAATTCAAATTGCTGATAGAAAACAGTTTCAAAGCTTTTAGAAAAACTCAGTTACATAAAGAGAGAGACTGTTCTGCCCTCTCACTGTGATTGACAGCCTTTGAGTGAAGCCCTTTCAACAGAGGCGAGCATCTCGCCCCACCCTCCCCCCTTCTCACGAGCTTCTAGGGGGTACGAAATCTCTTCAGCTTAGCGCGTTAGGGCCCCTGCTGCTCCCCATGGTTTGCATTACAGGCGCCTTTGGCAGCCCTGCTATAAGAGCTACAAACTAGCGAAGCAGAAGCCATATGTTAGCTTCTTAAAATAAGGTGCCGCTGCGGCAGTGGGAGAGACATCTGCTCTAGGCTCTCTGCTTCCAAAACGCAGCTACGTTGCCCACTTGAAGTCAGAGGGAGCGGTCCCGAAGGGCAGCCACGGCTGCAGCTGTGAGGGCAAGGCAGGCCCTTGAAACAAGCAGAAACCAGGGGTGGCTTCTTCATCCCGTCTGCCAGCAGAAGAACCAGCCTCTTGCAGTCTTAAGAGCAACAGCAGCACCTGTCACTCTGCAACCAGCTCTTCCCTAAGGCATCCTGCTGCCGTGGCCTGGTAGCTTCTTCACTGCCCTGAAGCCCTTACTCAGCCCCTGAGCAGCTAACCAAATCCCTTGCACGGAGGTCAGGAGAAGACAGCCCATGCTGCACCTCAGTGCGTGTTATTTGGAGAAACAGTGCAACCAGAGCAGAGGGCACAGCTCTCCTGCCGTGCTCCGGGGAACTCTGGCCGCGCACACACACGGCACAGTGGGAGCAGATAGAGGCACCGCTAATCTGAAGAAGGCCTGAAATATTTGCTAGGGGTTTATTTCACATAAGGGAGCAAGATTACTTGATCCAGTATGGTCTTCTTCTTCTTGGAGTCCGTGACCGAGGACAGCTGCATTTCACCCATTTTCTTCATCTTCTCATCCATATCAATCTTCTGCTCCAGCTTTTTTATCTCTGTTTTCAGGAGCTTGACGGTGTCCTCTTTGTGATGCTGCCTTGCCACCGCGGTTGCACAAGCTGAATGGATTGCAGTGATCCAGTTCTCCAGTTCGGTCTGGCTAGAGGTCTGAAGAGAGGGAAAGAGGGAGAAAAGAAGTCAGGATCCTCTTTAAAATTGATTGGAGATTAACAAATGCAATTCCAAGGAGTTTCTTTTCCCTTTGATCTTAAGATTCAAAGCCTTAAATCCACTTACGAAAGAAGTAATAAAAACTCCATCATTCTTAAGCAGGCCATTTTTAACTCAGCACTAGGCATTCAGCCCTTAGAACTACACCTATATCTGTGCTTTGCAGCTGTACAGTGTTTCCATGCAAGGTCTCAGGAATTACCTTCCTTGTGCAATGCAATGCTGCCACAATTTGTAGCTCTACATTTAATGATATTTTGTAAACTCCCAGTTTCTTAAGGCAGGAAATTTACCAGTCTTTGTGCTCTTCACAGTATGAAGAGCTTTTTTGGCATGCAACAGTTAGTAATAAATTAATGGCATAAAACATGACCATGGTATCTATGAGTAGCTTTATTACGACTCATGGACAAACAAGCTTTCCACTTCTGAAGGTCCCAAAGCACTCTGAAGACAACCATTTTATCATTAAAGGCAGGCCCATCATCATTTTTACGGCCCTGGTACTGTGCGTTCCGAAGCACGTGTGTGACAGTCCAGGAAAAGGGAACACCTCCCCTCCCTGGAAGTGTGCAAGGCCAGGTTGGATGGGGCTTTGAGCACTGGTCTAGTGGAAGGTGTCTCTGCCCACGGCAGGGGGATTGGAACAAGATCATCTTTAAGGTCCCTTCCAACACAAACCATTCTATGATTCTGTGAGGTATTAGGCTGGGGGCACGGGACACCAGCACATTCTTCTGGAAGAGCACTATTCTCATTTGAGGCTTTTGACACAGAAGGAAGAATATTTCAAAGTGTTCCTCTTTCAGACTTTCAAAACAAAAAGTGAGTCTTCTCAGCCTTCTCAGTGAACTTCATTCCTTTTTACAGTAGGTTGTAAAACAAAATTTGCAGCCAACTCAGGGTTGCAGCGGACTTTCTCTGAGTGTCAGCCTTTAGCAGTAATCACGCTGGTATTTGGCTCATGGTTGAAAAAGTAGCAAGGTGCCAAACCACCTTGTTCTAATTAAACTTTCTGACGATACTGGATCTATAAATAGACAGCACAGTATGACTTCTCCAGTTGCTAGCATAGATGAAGAAGGTCATCCTCACTGCTCTCCTGGCGGTCACAACTAACAGCAAAGGACATGGCTTACTGAAGCCAAGGAGAGATTCCTACAGAAGCCCGACTCTGGAAATCACATATGCACAGGTCAGACTTCAGGTTGATGCTCCCAAAACTTCTGGGGTACTGGAGCAGCTGAGGCACACATGTCCAAGAACAATGTCGCTTTCCTTAGCTCAGGTTGGAAGTCCTAAGCAGAACATAGAGTCTACATTGGAAAGACCGATCTCTTACTCCCAATTTTCTTGTCTTCAGTTGGCACTGTACAAAGGATATTGCTCAAATTCTTTAGGCTCCCTGCCCAGGTAATAATACTAATAAACTCTTACTCATAGAAGGGGGCTTACAATGTCTTATCACCACTGCTGAAGACATGTTGAGCCTCCCTTGCTGAGGAATTTCTGCTGAAAACAGAGAAATTATTTTCAAGATGGGAGACACTTTGCCTACAGTCAGGTGGTGAAACCTAGTCCCCAGTAGAGAAGAGAGCAGCACCGCAATAATGAGATGGTATGTTTTGTTAATTCCTAGCAAAATCCTAACAGCAAGAGGTCATATTTTTATCTTACTCAATTTTAAAATATTATCTGTATACCATTAGATTCTGTTTTCTTTTCTGTTTCCTGGGAGAGGGAGGGGGAAAAAAAGGAATCTGGAATGGATTTTAGGAGCTGAAGACTCTTCTGGTAGATGAGTAGGCAAAGGGAATCACTCCGCTTCTCAAAGGAAAGGACCACATAAACAAGCAGCAAACATCTGATACATGAGTATGTGGTGTCACAAGTTGCTCTGAGCTCCTGGAAAATGCATGTGACATCTGCAAGTAATGGATTTGCGTAGGCATGATAAGAACTGACTGAGCAAGGAATCATCGTGTAGGAGGTATGTGATGCCTCTAGGTGCAACGCAGTGGGAAGGCTTGTTACAAGATGTCCGCTATCTGTACGCATTACAAAGCAATCCTATTTTTCTCCCTAAGTACACAGTCTCCATAGGACAGAAATAGTCTTCCTCAGGTCTGTGGTTTCTTCTCATCAAAAGCACTACTACAGCACCATGTTACGTTTGGACAGACGTGCATGACATGAGCAGTTAAGTAACACTGCTGAACAGCCGTACACGAGCGTCGGCAGAGCAAGCCCTACAGCACAGTCACTCACACATTACTTCCACCCCTGCAGCTGGTCTCCTTCCCTTCACCCCCAACCCATGGCTCCTTTCTCTTCTGCTTCACTGGCTGCGCATGTGTTCTATGGCAGAAGGGACACACCAAGGAAAAATTTCTGCAAGGCAATATAAATGATTGTTTTCCATCTGAAAATATTCGGTTTTGCTTTTTCCCACAAAGTTACAAGAAAATCTACCCATGGCATAATGACATGGGGCTTTTAATGAATAAGGGCCCTGTGTTGCCATAAAAGAAATGTACTGAACATGAAATTTTCAGTATTTAGCATCCATTGACAATAATTTTATGAGAATGACAATTTTTCCTTAGAAAACTGTATGGAAAATATTTTACAGCTCGTATCAGCAGATCAGGAGAAGATCGTGCTCCATGGCCTTTCAAGCACATGCTCAGACCATAAGCACCACACTTACCTCCTGGATGAAGCTCTCCAGGTGGCAAAATACATCTACCCTGCCCAGGAAAGGCTTGAAGTAGACAGGGGCAGTGCAGTATCACACTATGAGCTGATGAAAAATCTGACTGAGACAGCAGAGAAGCTAGATTGCAAAAAAATGATTTTTTTTTTTTAGTATGCAATCAGATACTCAGTCTCTTCAAGATGTAAGCCAGCATCACTTCCTTTCAGTCAGTAAGGCTTTCTTATTTTGCACTAGTTTGAGAATCTAGCTCCTTGTTTAGGACAGCTGCAAGGACCTACAAGACAGTGTAATTTGATATACTTGATCTGGAGTACTGGGGAGTGATGATGGAGGAGGTGTACAGACTACCACAGAGTAGGCTTCTGGTTTAAGCAGGCAAGAAACTCAGAATATGTTGTCAGTGGAAACGGAAATAAATAAGTGATTCCTCTGGCGAAAAAAATGAATCAAAAGAGGAGGAAATGGCACCACCTCAGCACAGGCTGGCAATTACAAATAAAAGAGTGTCACACCTTGACTAGTGATAATTTGCAATAAGAAAGTGGAATGCCAACCTAAAAATCACTCAGGGAAGCAGTAGTTACCAAAATACAGAAATATTTTTCAGTGAAACATGCCAGCTAATGTATGGTCTTTGATATAAGTACTGGATTTTTTAAAAACGTGCCCTGTGAAATTCAGACATTTCTATTTTCTCGTTAAAAAAACTAAACATGCACTTTCGGTCTCCTCTTGGGCAACAGCAAGATGCTGACTAAGGTCTGCATGACCAAGGGGCAACTGCATTCTGCAGCACCACTGGGAGAGCACCTGGAGGTCCAAGTATCCCCTGAACTTCAAACACCTCTTGGTCTTGTACACCCCACTTGAGCCTCTCTGCAAGGTCCCATCTTTGATACTTGTCTCTTACAAGGCGCCGATAGTGTTACAGCATGTTTAATGCACTACTGTATGTCCTGTGTGGTAACTGGCCTGGTCTGTGCGTTATCAGCACACTGTCAAACCATCCAAAATTCCCAGTTTTTACAGGGATGTAAGAATATTTTAAATTCTTATTTTGTTCCAACCACCTACAGAAAGAGGGTCCGATCAGTCAATAAAAACAGCAGATCTGACAGTAATTCACATGTGGTGGTGGGTCTCTTGAGTGGCATTTACCAAATACATCATGTCCTTCCTCTAGCGCTGCCAGAAGAAAATCCCAAACCTACTGGAGTCAGCAGGATTTTTCCACTGATTTTAACCAGAGCTAAGATGTCCTCCTCAGTCGGAGACAGCAAAAGACAACAGCTTTGTAAAACCCTCGAACTGGACCAACCTGAAAGAGGAAAGCATCCCCGAGGGAGTTGCTGAGACAGAAGACAAAGTCCTTCTTGGGGTGTTCAGGCACCGCTTGCACTATGCTGTTTTCCACCCAGACAGCGTGCTTTGGGATACTGTTGTGGTCAATGCCAGATCTGCCATCAGTCTCATAAAAAAACAGTGTGCATCCTAAAAGAGACGATTGCATATTAGCAAGCAACACATTTAAATGCAACAGCCGCCCTGCCTCTATCCAGTGCTAACGCTTGGGTCTATAAATCATCTGTAAAACTGTCACAGGGATGACGGAGGATTTGCCAGGGCCTGTTCAGGTTTTCAGCCCCGCAGTGGAGAGCACGAGCAACAGCCCAGTTTTCAGCCCGACAAGGTGGTGGTTTCCACGCCACGGGGGCACACCATAAGCTGTGTGGCACATCAAACCATGCCCCAGCGGGCCATTATGTTTGCCCTGGGATTACTAAAACAGAGATGCAGACATGAGCTGAGAAAGTCACGGGCAGGAAAATACAGCCCCAGATGAGAAAAGCTGTTGTAATTCCCAAAGTGGGGGTCCTCCACAGCCACCCTTTCCCACTGAGGGGACCGAGAGGAAGACGGAGGGGTGAGAGCCCGGTGAGCCTGGCGGTGCTGGCCAGCTGCGAGCCGGCCCCAGGCAAACCCCCACAGCCCTGCCGCAGCCTCCGGCAGCTGCTAGCTGCCACGGCCCCTGCGAGGCAAAGATCAAGCGAGTTAATTACTTGATGCTGATGAGTAACTGGAGGAAAAACGGACTGGAATGAGCTGTGCTCGCTGAAAGACTGACACACAAAAAAATCCCAACAAACAAACAAACAAACAAAAAATACAAACCAAATCCTTATTCCACTAAAACGTTTCGGCTCTGACTCACGGCAATACGGCCAAAACCAAAAGCACATTTCAGCTGGGGACAGCAAACAGCCTGCTCGGTTTTACAAAATAATCTTTACAATTCTCTGAGGGGGGAAAAAAAAAAAAAGGTAGAGCAAGCCTGCAGTTTGGGAGACCCCAAAGACAGGGTCTCCCTCTCTCTCCCACCTTCCCACATTATCTGCAGCTGTTTTACATTGAGAGTAGCCCATTGTTTCTCTGCCCCTGGAAGCAGCCCTCTCTGCGCCAAGGGATGCCCTGTCACCCAGCCTCTCCGAAAACTATTCCCAGCCACACAATGGCAGCTGGTAACTTCAAAGCCTCCTTTAAACACTGGCGTTATTAAGGCACAGCAATCTGAGGAGCAAACGCTCTGCTTGAGTCAAAGCACTTTAAAATAACATTGCCTGCCCGCTCATCCTTCCCCCTTCCCCTCCCAGATGGCCTTTTGTTGGCCCGCTCCTCACAGCAAGACCTTCCTGCCACAGGGCCCTCCTCCCCCAGTCCGAGAGGTCGGGGTCCCCCCTCCCTCCCCTTCCATTCCCCCAGTTTCCCTGACCGCCCCAAGGAAGAGCTGGCACCTAACTTTGCTGGAGGGGCTGAAATAGTGCTGCAAATTAAAAAAAAATAATAAAGGGCTCTGTGGGGAGGACAGGAGTCCAGCTTTTCGGCAGTCCCATCTACGGCAGGGGACATGGCCGTGCCTCCACTGGCCCAGAGGTGAGGCCAGTCCCAAAACCTCACCAGCGTTGCTCCCCGTTTCACCACTAACACAACCGCATGGAGATTAATTAGAGGTGGCTTTAAGAGGCCAGCTCCCAAGCTTCACCGCTCTGTTAGCATTTATGTGCCTTTGTAAGCACTCCGACCCCGAATGGGGTGGGAGCACGGTCCCAGCAGGAACCGCAAAATCCAGAGAGAAAAGTGTCTGTGGCCCAGGTAGACCAGCAAGGGTGGCCGGGTGCCGAGGGCTGCCCCCCTCAAGATGGGTGACGCAGCCAGAGCCAACGTCTCCAAGTCACGAGCCAGCCTCAATGACCAAACCGTGGCTTCCTGTCCACACCACAGACGTGTTGCAACTCACTGGGTGTTTACACTCATGGAGCGCATCTCAGAGAGGGAGAGGCCAGCAGCACTAAGCGGGAGAGCTACAAGAGGAAAACACATGAAGACAGAGCCCCTGTCTGAAGGCATGCAGGTGTCACCACTAGAAAAAACCCACCGACATGTGCCTGCGGCTGCACACAGGTATTTAGTTTGTCAGCAAGCCGCAGACATGCTCCTTAAAAGAAACACCCAGTGCTCCAAGAAGCCACCCACGGTGGTGCCAGCAGGACTCGAAGCAGGGTACGAACTCCACTCCAGTGCAGCACCTGTCTTGAACTAGATGCGTTGCATAATATGAGCACATCAACAACCACCAAGTAAAACCCCCCTCTGAAAAACACCAGGGCCACCTCCTCACAATTGATGTTAATTACGCTGAAGTTCACAGCAGCTTTTGTTAAGAGCATAGGCTACTGGTGCCTTCATCAGCAGCAATGAACAACCCATAGGACACTGCAGATGCCCATCTGGATAAACCCTGGCACGCTTGCTCTGTACCTTTCAGGGAAACCCAGTAGTGCTTCCATTTCCTTCGTGTGGCCGACTCCACCTTCTTGTTCTTTTTGTGCACTAGGAAGTTTTTCACAGCTAGTGCTCCAGCTTTCCGCACCGTGCCCTGGGCGGCCGTCAGGAGGATGTCAGACTGCCCCGGCGAGCTGAGGGTGCCGCTGCTCTGCTCGTCGCTGAGGGCAGAGCCAGCCTCCTCCAGGTTCTCACTGTTCGTGGTGCTCATCTCCAGCTCCCGGCGGAAGTTCTCGTACACGCCCTGGCGAAGCCCGTCGCCCGTCGAGCTGCTCCCACTGTCGCTGCCGATGAAAGCCCGGCTGGCCGTCGGGGAGTAACTCGAGTTGGTAGCATTGGAGCGTCTAGAGAGGAGGTCGGTGTCGGTGGCTGCTCCCTCGATCCCGCTGTCGGTGAACTCGCTCCCCTCGCCTGCATTGACGTCCTAGTCACAAGAGAGACACAGTGTGAGACACAGTGAGCCTGGCCGAGCCTGGCCTTCTGGACACACCAACATGAACCCAAAACATCCAAGTGGCACCACATTTCTTCACACCCCCATTTTGTCTGGCACTGGAAACCCCTCATCTCTTTTTTCCTCTGAAGACAAACAACTGGAAGAAAAGGTAGGGTAGGCAGAACTTCCAGCGCAGTTTAGGACGCATCAGTCACACACGCATGATTTCAGGTAGTGCCTCTACAGCCTTAGCATTTTGGAATATAAGATGCAGCATCATCTGTTTACATTAAGCTAAGCTAACAGTGCTAAAGGTTTTGCAAAAGGAGAACATATGGTAGCAAAAACTGGCAGTGTCAAGAAAAGCAGCAATCAACCTACGCATTTTGAAAAGAAAACATTGATATTGTACATTCACACCTACAGTTGAAGAGACATTTTAGACATCCCAAGAATGTCATTTGCAAATTATATAACTAAAAAGGTACTTTTTTGCCTCCTAAGAAGTTACTGTGTTTGAGATTATTTCTGTTCTGTGTCACTTCTACATCATCAACCCTAACGATGGGCCAGAATCCCACGGTGATAGACCCTGCCAAAACACTGCCACAACAGGAGACCCTTCCTGGTCCCCAGTAACTTGCAGGTGGAGGCTCACATGAGACAAGAGTACGGCCAGCTTGAGCAAGACACAAAATAACATGACAAAATTCAGGTCTCAAAGGCATAGTGGCTCAGCTTGCCGCCTATAACAAGGCTAGTGCCCAAAGGGGCTAACCACTACCATTTCAGCACTCAAAGGCATCCGTGGCAGTTTTTGAAGGGGGACAAATAAAGGCCAAGCCCTGTAAGTGGAGAGAAATATCTCATATTAGATAATCGAGAGAAGAGGGAGCCACAGAAAAAGATGCAAAGAGGTTAGAAATATGGACAAAACAACAGAAATTTCAGCCTCTATCTCTCCTGCCAGAGCAGCTGCTACTTGATTAACAAGTTTTTTAAGAAAATTAGGAGACTTTGAGAAGAGGTGGCAGAATGCAGTGTTTATTTTGAGAGAAAACAAGCTTCTAGGTGTTGCTTTAAGCCCCAGTTTTCTATGCATCCAAGAGCAGCTCTGTGAAAAACAAGAAACCCTCCATGGAGCTCTGTTTGAAACCTTCCTCCTGTGGAGCAAGAGCTGGAGGAGGAAACCTTGAAGGGAGGGAGGGAGGGGTGTTGCTGAATTCAACTAACTTTTAAGGCAGTAATTTGTAACGGATGGGCTCATTCTTTATAAACGCTACCTCTCAAGGGAAACTCGGAGTCCAGCTGGAAGAGTAAGTGCTTCCTTCCCCGCTCAATAAGCACAGTTATCCTAGTCAGTCCAGCTATTTAATGCAACACATGGTGATAGACAAGCTGTGCTGGACAGGCCGATTCTCCTCTACTCCCACCGCATGTGAATGAGCCGAGCAGGGCTTCCCGTAAGCGCAGCCATCCACCCGTACACAGCAGTTTTCACAACCACGCGTTCTTTCCTGCTGTTCCAATACACTTGCTTTCTGGAAGCCAATTATCTTCCCGTCTCTTGCAATGCAAGGAAAGATATCTGGAGAGGGGAACTGGCGCCGCTCGGAAACCGGTGTTTACAAAACGCTGCTGCGAGTGAGTTTTTTTGTGCTCCATCACGAAAAGCTGGATGGCGCGACACCCGACGACAGCCCTCCATCTGCGACCCCGCGCGCCAGGGCTGGCACGGCCGCGCGACGTGCACACACCCAAGGCACGGCCTCTCTGCCAACACGAGCTACATCGCTGCAAAACCGGAGCGCCAAAGAACTGAACCGGATCCCCGCTGTTCACTGGGATAGTTATTCCCATAGGATGACTTGCGCTTGCATTTGCTTTCTGGGGCCTTCTTCCTTCATAACTTTTTCAAAGGGAAAAAGTGTGTCACTCGTATAGCATAAACAAATCCACACTCTGCAGTGGACATTACATAACGGTGGCACCATAAATTATTTAGGGTTCTGAGATTTTTATTTTAAGTTAATGATTTAATAAATATACGATCTGTCTCATAACTATTTTATCCGTGCAATACAAAAAGTATCGAGTCAATCCCAAAATTTTAGCTGATGCAACCTTCAGGAAGCATATCTCATGCTTTAACTAGAATTAGTCAGTTTAAAAAAATGAAGAGCTACTAAAACAGACCACCAACTTGAGGGAGACAGGATTTGTAATTTTGCCAGCCAGTGTACGGACAAAACCTTCTCGGTGCTTTTTAAGACAGAAATGCTTCTTAGCATTTTTTCAAGAACAGAAGTGCACCCAGAGATGTTTAAGCACAGCGCTGCATTGCTGGCTCTCAAGGTTATAGAATCATAGAATCACAGAATAGTAAGGGTTGGAAGGGACCTTAAAGATCATCTGGTTCCAAGCCCCCTGCCATGAGCAGCGATATCATCAGGTTCCTCGTGCCCCATGTGACACAGCCTTCTTCTTGTGTAACCCTGATGAGACACAGCATTAATTGCCTCAGTTTCCCCATCCATAAATGGGGATTATACTCCATAACTGATACATGTATAACGGCTTATTTATAAAAAAATGAAAGGATGGAAAACTCGGAGTGAATATATGCTCATGAGCTTCAATCGTGGCACGTTTTGCAAACATCTTTATAATCTTCATCACAATGCAAGTTATAGGCTGGATGAGTCAAAAGATCTTTTCAGCATAATGCCACAGCCCTGCCCCTAATCTCCCTGTGCTCCCTGCACTCCCTTTTCCTCTCTTCAATAGCCCGTATCAAAGACTTCTTGCCAACCGATGCAAGCCCTTTGGTAGGAGGAGGGTCTGAGCACACAAAGGTCAGAACGGTTCAAAAACTACAGCCTGCTAATATTGTTCACGCTCATGAATTATGAAACGTAGCATTGAGTGAGCTTAGCACTTTCGGAAGTCTGCTGTATGAGGAGATCGGTCGCGGGGTTAGTAGGGTTAAGAGCATTCATTGCACAGGTCTCTGACTTCTGCGTTCCTGCTGCAATGTCAGCTCGTTCTCATCGGAAGGCATGAAAAGCTCTCAAGAAGCAGCCGGCATCCGCTTTGGCTGTCTCGCAGCGCTGTAACCCGCACGCTCAAGCGCGTTCAGTGAAGAAAGCACAGAGGTTTAGTATTTGTGCTTCCACAGAAATGTGCCGAGGCTGGAGGGGTAAGAGTCCCAAGCCAAGCAACAAACCACAGCAGGGTTTGGTGAACACGTCACCGGGGGCACAGAACTACTCCTTCAAATTTTTAAATGAGGATGCTGAAAATTAAGCATCCCAGCTCACACCGTGAGCAGCATGGCTCTCTGCTGATGAGATCGATGTGGATACAGGAGTGCCTAGCTTTGGTGTCCAGCTTCAAAGTACCTACTGACATGACCACCACAGGCTGTTGCCCAGAAGCAAAGCAAATATTGTGTGACCCTGATGAGACCTATTTCAAAATTACTCACGTTTCCTGCTCAGGTTCTCAAAGAGCCCCGCGGGCAGCAGCAAGGTCGCTCTCCTCCGAGAAAGACTTATTACCACCCCAGGTCCATGACGGGATGTGCCACAGAGGCTTGCTAAGGGAACAGGCATTTCACTCCTTGGCAGAAGGGCTTCCCAGGCAAAGACTCTCGAGGCCAAGAGTGAACTACAGACACGGCTCAGTCTTCTCCCTCTGACTCCTGCCCAGCACCCCTGCCGGCCATCCACCAGGATGCCAATCCAATGGCATGTGCCAGGCACATCGCGGGAGGTGGGAGACAGCTGAAGACTGCAGAATGCACATTGCTGAAGCCCTCAGTGTTGGACATTATACACACATTAGAACAAATCACCAGCACGTTACTCTGGACTTGTAATTGCTATCATGAAGGGGCTCTGTTTTATTTTGCAGGGTAAAAACCCCCGAAGTTTCAGTCAGCTCTGTGTAAGATTCAAGACACTGCACCTGATATTTCACACCTCACCAGAGATGTTGTGTTTTGTATTTTCAGTCTGGCAAACAGCTGTCTCCACACAGAGAAATATTTTTGCCCCGAGAGACCATCCCAGGAACCAAATGCAAGACTGGAACTAAAATCTGTGCTGCCCCGCTTAGCCTCCCCACTGGTGTTTACCTAGCTTCGGGCCTGGGAGCACAAGAGGGTAAAGCAAGAGGGAGGTGGAAATCATTAAATTGGTCACACCAAGTAAAAAGCATGTAGCAAAGAACAGAAAGCATATTTCCTCCAAGACAGAGAGATGGGACAAGTCGTGGGAATAGCAGTTCTTGGCACGTTGCAAACACAACAGGTCTTAGTCCACAGAGAAAACAAACTGAATAAACAGGGGGCTCTGTCCCTTCCATTCGAGAGCGCTGTGTGGAAAGCAGGGAGAAAGTCGCATAAAGACCACCGGATGAAGAAGGGAACTAAAGAGGCTCTAGCGACTGCGCTGCACTGCATGCCTTGATGGGGAGGCAGTGGGCAGTGGCACAGCTTCCACCAGCACTGGGATCCCTGCCGCTGCTGGAAGTGATGGAGGAGCGGCACCGCGCCTTACGCTGGCAGTGCTACCACGTCAGTTGCAAACGCCCAGGGTTTACGGAAGGAAGTTCAGTAGACAGCAATGGAGGGTAAGAGGAGGGAAAGGCAGAATGCCCGACACCAGAGAGATATGCCACAGAATGAGAAGCTAAGAGGGACTGAACGGTGCCGTTGATACCCACACGAACGCAGTGAGGCCCAGCAAGCAGGCCACGTGCCAGGACAGCTACAACAGCCGTAACAGCATTCAAGTGTAATGAAGTGGAATTATCACAGCCCCATCAAATGCAGAGAACAGTTTAACTGATGAACCAATTGGGTAAAATATTAGTGAAAAAACTAGCAACTCAAATATATGTTTATTCCTCACATGAACACCGGGCTTCATGCAAAGCAAGCTAGAGGGGAATAAACTGTAAGGCAGGCTACATCAAGCTAATGTATTCGGTGCTGTAGCTTCTGCATACTCATGTGATATACATCTGTATGTCTGCTGTAGCCACATTTGTAAAAAAATTGTTGCTAGATTTAGAAGATACAAAAAAAATCCCTTTTGTTTCAGAAAAAAAGGTCTACTTTCAGCTAGCGAGGTTCAGGCAAAAAGTTTTGGGGCAGGTTCCAAGTGTCTTTGTCCCTTTGTTGAATAGATTTGGTACTGGCCTTTGCTAGCAAGAGACCATCGGATGGGCTAAGCCTTGCCCAACTCTCCGGCCCATGACTGGACACATTCAGAGCACTTGCAATAACGATGCACTTCCCCAGCTTCCCACCAACAGCCCTGTTACAGACACGATGAAAATGGCTTGGTGAATCACCTTCTCCTGCTTGACTGACAGCAGTGATTCACAGGCACTTTAGCCACACGGGACTGATTAAGTAGGAAAATGCTTACTTCCCTAATATAAACAGTTCCTTATATGGTTAACACTTCTTCCTAAATTTACCATTGGATTAAAAGTATTTGTCAGTAAAAGGCAACTGAGTGTTTTTTTCCTTGTAAGGGACTCCCTCTGAAAGAACGCCAATCCTCTGTTCCCCACCCTGTTTAGCAACAGAGCAATAAGGTGTTCACGTTCAGCAACACCCTGAAATTGCACATAACCTGTCTGGCTGCTAGTTAGGCAAGCCCCACAGAATACATTTAAAATAGATGGGTAAGCAGCCTGGTGGTTTGCATGCTTTTATGTGCCTGGTGTCTCTCTGAAGCTCCTGTGTAGAAAAAGATTGGCCTGATAAGTGTGTTTCCTTTCTTTTCAGTACTGACTCTGCCATCATTTGATGGTCAAGGTGGTCTGTTAAGGTACAACTTGCTCCAAATCAAAATGAAATCAATTCTCTGGAGTAACTTGAACACCTGGTGATGGATGCATTAGAAGATTTATCTGTCTTGAAAAGAGTCAAAACATTCCAAGAAGCAAAGATAAATCATAAATCTCAATTGAAACCTGAGCGGGAGAAACAGTTTTAAAGCTGCAATGGAGAAACACAAAAGCAACTCTATAGCTCATCCTGTATGGGAGGAATAGAGTTTTGAAGACTGTCACAAACGCACTGAATTGTGTCCACATAACTCACTGTAAAGTCAATGGGATTATGACAACGACACGAAGAAGATCTGCCACTGCAGCAACGAACAAAGCTCCTCAACCAGATGCTGGGATTTGATATGAATAAAAGGTTTTGAAGATATCTACAGGCCTGTGTACAACAAGACTGTATTATATGAGAACTAGCCAGGATACACTGGATTGACAGTAAGCTTTGGAGAACTGACAGCCACAAACCAACACGGACCAACTGCAGTTTTCTGTTGGATTGGTTGGGTCTTGCTTACCCCTCCTAGGAGGCCTCCCAAGTCCAGTGACATACAGTTAGAAGCCAACTGCAATTTGTATGTGGATACCAGACTGGCATGCTGGGTTTGTTACCTTTGGGAATTCAAAGAGATCGGATACTGATATATACAAGCAGCTTTGGTTCCTGCTTCTGTGCACGCATCACACTGGTGCAACAGTTCTTCAGATGTCTGAGAGAGATGAAATTAAACAAAAAAACAAACTCTCATATGTGTTGTTAAAGTTGCTCAAAGTGGTTTAACAAGCAAGCAGGTTTTGGCCATGGTTCCCTGAGATCAAATTTACTCTCAGCAAAAAAGGCACTAGCCCAGACCTCTAGATACCTCTCCTAGCAGTAAGCTTCACTCTTCTTATGAAAGGATGAATCACAGTCATAGGTTTCTGGGCAATAAACCCTGGGAAAGTCTTACAGTACGGATTTCAATGGATTTTGGTTCCAGAATTCCTTTGTGAACTTGTCTTGGTGAATGCTGCACTGTGTAATTTGGCACCTTGGAAAGACATACAAGGTAGGCACCCAGAAGATACCTGAATATGGGAAGGAGATGTGCATCCACTTTGCTTCTGTGGGACAGGCAGGTAGAAAACACTAATATATCATGCATTTGTTAACCCCATTTCCTTTGCAGGCAGTTCCAACTGATATATATGGCTGTTGCCTCAGTATTACACTTGGCTCCTTCGCTCCATATTAAGATATCAAGTGAGCTTGGTGCGTCTAACACAGGGGTTGCGAACATTTTCAGTTCGCTGACTCCCCAGACGTTTTCCAGCCAATATGTGGGGCCTTCCAGTAAGATCATCTCTGTAGACCACCACGCTTCCCCAAGGAGCCTGGTTTTCTTAGCTGTCTTAGAGGACTTAAAGGCAAATTATGGACCCACAGGGACTCCTGCAGGAGTCAGGAAAGTACAGCCCTGGACGACGTGTCAGCTGCGAGACAGAAAATGTTGAAAATGAAACTGTCCCCCATAAAGCTGCAGGGAAATATATAGGACAGCTTCACCCTTCTCTCCAAGGTGCTGTGCAGAGCTCTTCACTGACTCAGGACAGCTGCGGCATCAGTTTGTGTTCTGTTCGTATTCAGACAGACAGTTTTGCATCCCTGAAAGCTAAAGTATTGGGTAAAGGGAAGGGGGATGATGTATTGATTTTGCTTTTCAATAAAAAGAGAGAAATCCAAGCCTGTGAACGAATGCACAAAAAGGACAACAGAGGCCTTAGCAGGAAACGGCACGAAGCACCACCACGGGACCTGAGCAAACCAGCCCTTCCCTGGCTTTTGCACTGACTTGTAAGGGGTCATAAAGCATATAATACCACGAATGCGAATCATCCTACAATCCAGTAAAGCCTCATGCAGCATGGTCCCTGCACACCACTTCTGGCACCTGCGCAGAGCCGGGGTGGAAGCCCGCCTTCTGTCCTCCAGCAGTGGGAGGAAGTCTCAGTTCTCGAGGGCTGCAGTGTTTAATCTGTCTGTTCCCAAGTGATATGCTGAGGATCCCCCGAAATCTACCTCACTTTCATCCCAATGGACCACCCAGATAAAGAGCGTTTCTAGAGGGACTGAGCTAACCATAAATGAATGCAAGCAGCCTAACCATGCTCGAGTTCAACAAATGGCGCCATGCCTAACCAAAATCCTCAAAGTAAAATACAAGGTTAGGTTACTTTTTGCTCACTCGGTGCCAAGAAGAGGCAATTCTTCCTGAGAAATGTAACAGAGGGTGTAGAAGTGGGGAAGGGGGTAAGCTTCTAGAACAGCAGCTTGAAATTTGAGCATGTCATATGGGAGGTGTCCACCTGAACAATCACCTAACTTAAGGGAGCGGGGAAATGTCTGCCATCTGGGATGATGACTAGTCACAGGATCACACGCTGAAGCTCTCTGAAAAGAATGGCTTCAAGAGAGCCCTTCACTGGAAAGGATCACTACTGCGAATTGCATCCATCTAAGTAAGCACAGCTCAGCGAACAAGCAGCTGGGGCAATCTGTCTGTGATTTTTAAGTGGGAAGTACTTGAAACTAAAAACATGCGGGGTATACAGCTTTACGCAGAACACAATTATTGCCAGTGGTACAAGCACCTCGGATGTATAAAGGGCAAAATCCTACTGCTTAAAAGAAACATGCCTGAATGGAGCAAGATCAGATATCAGGACTGCCTATTTGCTTTCCATTGGCTTCAGACCAAGAGTGAAGGAAGAAAAACAAATTAAGATCTTCAAGAGCATCAAAATATTTTCCAGCAGAGACCAAAACACTCATTTTCAGCTGCTCCTTTCCCTGACAATATTGGGCCAGAGTTGCGTGCTCTGAAGGGAGTGACTGCTATTTGCTTTAAAATACCCTGAATCGGCAATACCTGATCTAATCTCATCCATCTGGGAAGGGCAGCCTGGTGACAGAGCAGGGAAGACCTCCGAGTTCAGGTCTGAAGCCCTCTTTTCAAGCTTTCCTCCAGGCTCATGCTGAATCCGCTTCCAGTTAGCCAGGCTATAAACAGCTCATTTGGTCTAGCCATCAAACAGGTCCGGTCACTCAGCCCCAGTGAGAGCCACCACAATGGCAGCCAGCAGGACCCCAGATGTGGATTCACAAGCAGTTTACGCTGATGCAAGCTTGGGCTGCCACCAAAACGTGTGGTTACCCCCTCCTCCCCCAAGCCCATTTTCACCCCTTCCTTTAACTTTGTCCCCTGCAGCTGAAAACAGAGACTTTTGGTTTTAATAGGGTCGCTGGTGGGGAGGCTCAGCAATCTGACTGGCTGACCAGTGCTCTCCAGAGGCATTCAGACCCTTGAGTCACCTGAGCCAGACCGTCCAACCCAAGGATCTCCAGCTTTTGGAGATTCAGAGTGTGGCTCAGGCTATATCCGAGACCTTGGGAATGACCTCTGTCTGAGAGGCACCACGAGACTGCGTGAACAGAGGCTCGAGCCAGTGAGATGCGCACTACAGCAGAAAACCAGTAACATCTTACTTTTCGGCATTTATCAAACTACATGTCATTAATTATAATTTAATGATACATGACTTTGTCTTTATGTCTTTCCTCAATTCCATCTGGAGTCAAACAACTAAGATTAAAGGTCTGAATCAGTCTGATTAAGAATCATATTTAGGTTGAAAACAGCTATGTTTTCCAGACTCCAGACTGAGATGTACAGAATTACTTTAATAGGAGCGGAGCTTCAGCTGCTGAAGATACTCTGCCTGGAAAAGTGATGACCAAGAAGGGCTACATGAGCAGTCTGGAAGGTCACAAGTGTTAGGCAGAGAGTGAACAGGATGCAGTGGAAGCCAGGAGGAGAAAATAATTTCAGAAGAGAATTCATGGGGGACAGGTCAAACCGACAGTCTTGGACGCATTCCTTGCTCAGGAAGACTCAAATCGCTAGTTTTCTGGGATCGGGAAGAATGCCCTAAAGGAAAATTCACCCCGTACTCTCCTCATTTCTTTCTTTTCCTGAGCACTTGGTATTTGGGGAACAAGGTACTAGGCTGGACGGTGCTTTCATTTGACTGACCCAGGGTGGTCCTTTTACATTTTGAGGTTATATCCTCTATGCCACAAAACCTTTTGTGAAAAAGTTTTGCACAACTCAAAAACAAGTATCAGCTCTCTGGAATTTAGCCATCCTACAGAACGTAATGAAACACTATAACCTGTTACAAAATTCCCTGAGATAGTTAAAAAAATAGTATCGACTGGAAAGATATTCTAATTTTAGACTGGTTTCTCTGTATGTCCCGATCTAATTCCCACAAAAACCTTGATTTCATGTCCTGCATATTCTGCAAAATTTTTTTGTATCAGATTTTTTTTTTTTTTAGGGCTTGAGATTCCAAATTCCTTCAGACTACCTACAGAGGCCTAAAAATAGTAATAAATTTGAAAATCGGACAAAAGGGGATTTAACGCGCCAAGGACATAGTCTGGGGCTGGCGCTGAAGCAGGCGCAGCTTCCAAGTCAGTCGGGCAGGAAGCTTGTTCACGCTCCCCCTGCTCAGTTTCACAACAGACGCTGGAGTGAAGATGCTGTAAACGACTTTTGCTTTCCCTGCAGAGTTGAGGGACATCTTCTCACTGCTCCTTCTCAAAAGTTATGTAAAAGCTACTCCTGCGTCCTTCCCCACAAAGCAAATGCCAGCACTGGAAGCCCATGGAGGTCTCTGGCTTCAATGGCCACTGCCATCACCACCTCGACCATCACGAAAACCAGACGGGGAGGAGCGGGAACCTGCGGGGCTGGAGGCAGCAGCCGGTAGAGCTGGCTCATGCCGATCCGCAGCTGACATCCATGAACTGACACGCTGCTGGCACTATGGCCTGGCAAGCAGATTTTGCTGCGTGACCAGAACATCTTCTGTACACAGAGGACGTCTTCACCTGACTGCCCTTGTAGCAGAGTTTGAGATGTCAAAAGAGGTTCATGCCCTACATGGGGCTGTATCCCCCCATTTGATAGCCTAGAGAAAAGAGCAGTCAGAAATTATCCACAGAGGGGGAACATGGAATAAGGTGGTGGCAAGATGGGCTTGGAAGTGGCACAAAACCATATCTCCAGGTTTCCATTCCCTAATTCCCCTCCTGAGACTTCAGTTAGGGCTGGTAACATGTGCTTACGCTCATTTCTGAACATTCAATAGGGGGAGGAGGAGGAGGAGGAAGAGGAGGGAGTCTCCCGCAGGCAGCTGTTTAGCTGCAAGCAGGACACAACAGGGCCATTTCACAAATTCTGCATCCCAGCAAGTAGGTTGTAGGATCCTGGGGATCTCACAACCCACAGTCAGAACAACCTGTATCCAACCGGAGCTTGTCTCCCTTCAAGCAAAAATGGGTGAAAATGTCAGCCAATTAAGCTTTTTCCACCTACATCACATCAGCTCCAAAAGCCAAACAGGATCCCAGCAGAGCTCTCTGGGAAGTCTCGCTTCAGCAGATCTGAACCCTTAATGTTCAAATGTTACGAAAAACAGAACTGCTGCGTGGGTGCCCCAAAGCTACCCTGTGAATATTAATCACTTGTGCATATTGAATATAATTGTCTCTCCAGTATTAAAAAGCTCTCCTTCTCAATTAGTGGAAAATGACTCCCACAGTTCAATTAAGGTTTAAATTTGGAAAGGAGAGATTTTCTTTTATTTTTTTACATACTTCTAAAGAACCCATGGATGAGGCCTTATAACAAAATACGTACGGTTGTGATTCCGGCATCTTCCTTCTGTGATACATTCAAGGACACGTTTTCCCAGTAGCAGTGGTCAGCACACCACAAAAATGATAGCTGCTGACAACTTCTACTAAATTTAGACTGTATAGAAAATACGATGCTGTACATATAGTTGAACACACATATAACAGTGGCTGGATTCAGGAATCAAACACAAGGACACAAACCGACTGCCCTGGTCTCAGGCTTACTCTGCGCTCAGCCTCTCTGAGTTCAGAGACCTAGACTAGTCAAAAGCCACCTAGAAGTGGCCACTAGGACCTTTCAGTATTTCTAGTACCAGGGCAGGTTAGACTAAAAAATCATGCAAATATCCCGGCTACAACTTTCCAACAGCTGGAAAAAAACCCCTGGCAAATACAAACCCAAATTGTTGTGAGGATGGGCAACAGCGATCTGGGCAGAAACCTCACTCCTGGCTATGAGGCTCAGTTAGGTGACTCTGAACAAGGGAGCTTCCCCTGCACTGTTAAAGAACACAGGGACAGTGACAGGTCACTGTCCAACACCATATTACACTTGGCCCTGGGTCACCTTGGTGTGGTGCCCCTGTGGTCCTAAGACATAACTATTATTTTGTGCGACTGGGATGGGGGGAAGTAGACCGAAAGGCTGGAAAAAAATGTGAAAGTTTTGCCTCAGTCCACTACATTGCTTTTCTAGCATGAAATGTTTTACAGCATGAGAACACATATGGTAGGCTCTGGGGCAATGCTGAAGGCGGTCATCATGAGCATGCAGCCCAATGAGAAAGTGTTGAAAGACTGGGAAGGGGAGAGGGAAACAGAATTTCCCAAAGTGTGACCAAATACTGGCTGGCACTGGCCAACACAGTCCCAAGGAGCACACTAACAGCAAAGCGGTAAGGCCATCAGCTCCACATCTCGGCTTCCACTGTCTCAGGTAGGGTGACCATCACGCTCTACTTCACACCGGGGCGTCAAGTAAAGAAGAGCAAAGTGCTGAGATATTGTTGGACTGGGGACTTGGTACGGAGACAGGTTCGTAGTTTCCCTACTCTCACCCCATCAAAAGCCACCTAATCAGGTTCACCAAGGAACTAGTCCTTTTACTTTGTGTGCAAATTTGGACTTCCTTTTCACTCTGTCTATCAAACACATAATGATAGTCATTTCCCTAAGCTTGCTAAAGGTAGGCCTGGGCTAACACGACTTCATTGCTGACAAGTATCTTGTACTTACTGTATGCTGTTAGGATTAAAGGCTAGGAAGGAATTTTGACCTTTCCAAAGCTTTAATTTTGTTGAATTTATACATGATAATAATCACTGCTGAGACTCCTTTATAGCTACCGTCTCCAAGCTCAGGACATACATCTAGTGAAACCAGCCCCACAGAGTGATTTCCCTGGGTATAGCTGAGGCCTCACAAGATGCTACGCAAATTCGTGACTTTCACCAAGTGCCTCAGAGGAATCTTCTTAATGTCAAGATAGGCACCAAGAAGAAAAACAAATGCTTTGCTGTTCACCAGCGACACTGCTTTCTTTTTCTTAAATACACTTGAAAGAGGGCTGGAGGCAGCAGTAGCACCTAACAATCTTCATGAAAGCTGTTACGTCCAAGGCTGCCAAAGAACATCCTTTTTTTTGCTTGTTGTTGTTGTTCTGTTGCTTTTTATCCTGCACTGCCTTGACAGAGCACCAAAGGGTTTCTGCGCTCGCACCGTAAAAATACCTCTGAAAATAAAGACCTGATTTTGAAGTACAAAGCTGCTGTTGTGGGACGCTGCCGCATCTGTTCTAGCATGTCATTTTTATATTTAGAAGCAGCATATCTCCACGGATCAAGCGCAGCCGGTAAGTCGCTCGGCAACCCCTTCCCATCAGGTCTCACAAGTCGGTGCCAGCCGACAGGGGACACACACACAGACGTGCTCTTCTCGCCCTCCAGCAGCCCTCCGCACCTCCGCAGCCCTGCACCTCCTTGGCGGCACGCTGCCACCGGCCTGACATGCTGTCCAGCCTGGTATCTCTAGCGCTGGTGCCCTGCCAACAGCCCTGCCCGGCAGCAGGACGCGAGCCTGCCGGCCCCCCACCTCGATGCAACGTGCCGCTTTCGGCTTTTCCTGGGTCAGGCGGTGCAGTGCGTGTACGCGGCACGGCGTATGTTGGAGGAACCACGCAATAAAATCAGGGGAGCCACCGAAGCACGTGATCTGGTGCACAGGTCTGACCTGCGCCATCAGACTGCTCTGGCTGTGTCCCCCGGCCGGTGCCCACAAATAGAAAACAGTGCATGTAAAAAACACCACCAGCCAGCCTCTTCCATCAGGTGGCCGGACCACTGCTCTGAGAAGGTCCAGCAAGCCAGGTGAATGAACTTCAAATGAGCGCAACACGCCCGCAATGTGTATGCCACAAGCGGCTCGTACAGGTGGGCAGGATTTGTAGCTCCTTTTTTCCCCTCTCTAAGAGCAGTCTGCTACTTCACCGCAAGCAGAACTGCTGTTTTCAGCACAAGGCGGTGCTGTGTAACTTGATCAGGCAGAACATGGCCAAGAAAAGCGGAGCAAAACATATGAAAGACCAAACAACAGCCATCAAAGCAAGGGTCACAGGACTGGTGTCTGGAGGACGGGAGGGGCAACAGATAGAAGAGCTCCTCTTGGCTCTGTGCTGCCTCTTAAAAGGATCGAGGATGAAGGGTATGACGTCCTCCTTGGCTAGGAGAAGCAGCATCTTCTCCAAACATCTACATCTCCCATCATTTTTCAGTCTCCGGTGAGGGGACAGCACTGTCTCCGGGCGATGCTTTGCAGAGATGTGAACGTCGGCTAATTAGAGTGAAATTTCAGCCCGGCGAGTGCTTAGGATGGAGGGGAGGGGAAACACTCGCAGGTTTCTCCTTTGCTTCCACAGCCATGAGAGCTGAGGAGCACTTGCACATGTGCAGGCAGTGGAGGGCAACAGGGCGAGGAGGGCAGGGCGGGGAGATACAACCAATGCGCGTGAGCTCCTCAAGTGGAGCGATCGGTTTTGGCAGCTACCCCGGAAAAAAAGGCACCGTCAGCACTGTGAAACACGCAGGAAAACCTCTAGCTGGCAAATGCAGATTTATCTTTTCCAGAGGCAGGGAAGAGTGGAAAAGGCCCAAACAAGAGCTGCAGATAAGGAAGGGAGCAGTGATGGGATCAAGCCAGCTCCAGAGACCGGTTAGTTCAGCTCCCTCCTGGACGCAGCCCTCTTCTTGGAAAGGGGGTGTTGAAAGAAAAGAGAGCCTGGAAGAACCTGAAATACCTTTATCTACAGACACAGCCTAACGAATGCCACACGATTCCGTTTCACGCAGGAGAAAACTGCCTTACCTGAGTAGTTTTCGCCCTTCTGCCTTGCATGCTGTTACTATGGCTAATTTGTGGGTTGCTGGCCCCTTCGGAAAGGCAGTGGGATTTCCTGCAGGGCAGCGTATTGTAATTACTGTAGGAAGGCGCGTCCTCAGCAGTAACCGATGCCATCTTATGGCTCCCGATATCCGGCATGTCGGACACGAAATTCCGGCAGTACCCTCCAAAGGCGTTCCGCGGGCCCCCGTTGGCGGCAGCGCCCGGGGTTTTGGGGGAATACAAGTCACTCATAGAGTTGGCGCGCTGGCAGGCGACCAGCGGCTGCGGGCTGCCGCCGGCGTCCGTCCCCCGGCTGGCCTCGGCATCCTTCTCCTCAGCCAAGCCCAGGATTTCCTCGTTGCTCGTTAAATGCTCCTGGCTGAGGTCAGAAAGAGAAAACTCCAGGCTGTCCTCACGCCAGATGTCAGCCGATTTGGAGCGCTTCTTCTTGAAGCTGGCCGTCTCCATGAAGTTTGTCCCATTGGCTGCGTACCGATGCGACCTCCCGTCGCCCTCCGCCAGGAAGGGGTGCTCGTCCCCGTACAGCCGGCTCTCCTCCGAGTCGGGCATGCTCTGGACGGAGGCGGCGGTGAGGACGGTGCTGCTGTCCACACTGGGGGTGACGGAGGAGTCCGTGTGGTAGGAAACGGGCCGCAGGCCCATGTCCACGTGGTCCACCCAGATGGGGCTTTCAAAGTCTTCTAGGTTGGCCTCCTGGGCGAAGGGCTCCAGGCCGTTCTCCGCCAGGGACTGGGGGATGCTGGGGGTGCTGCTGGAGCGGGTGCTCACTTCCGAGTTGCGGTGGATGATTTTTCCGGATGAAGCATGCCGCGTCCGGCGAGAGGCTTTATTGGAGAGGCGAAGCGAGCGGGAGGTGTGCTTGCGGCCCAGGCTGGCGTGCTTGTCTCCGTAGAAGGCATGCTCCACGCTCTGGCTCTCTGCGTTTCCCATGGCGTCACAGTCTGCAAGGTGAGAAAGCAGGGACCATTAGAGGCAGCAACCAAACACATGGGCAAGAAGACACACGGACACCCCAGCACACCCAAAACAGCTTTTTTCTTCCTAATGAACCTGTCCCGAAACCCACACCACAGCTTCCCCTGGGTCTCGCAGGATGTGCTTTAACAGCAGCAACTAATCCCACAGAATCAATTAAGGGAGCCAGCCACCGCATCAGCAAACTTATAAATACAGCTCAGTCAAATCAGTACGTAGGAAAAAGCCAGACGATAGCTATGCTGTTGTAAACGAAGAGTGCAGAAGAGGGAAGGACTGGACCTCAAAGCTTGCTCTGAACCAGAGCCAGTTTACCACCAAAGTGCACTGGCAGTCTCGGCTCTGCAGACATTCACTCGACTCTTTGCGTTAGCTTCGCAATTCCACACAACGCTACAAACTCAAAAAATCAACAGCTATTGTTCATCTGCATGTAACAAGATTCCAAAATGTAGATGGATATATGCCTTTATCTGAGATTTCACTTTTTTTTTGGCTAGCAACTGCAAATTGAAGCACCAAATTGCAAAGTACAAATTCAGCTGTTCGGCAGCGAGCTAATGCTAGGTTTGATTTCTGGAACAAAAAAACAGCGCAACATTAAGCAGGTACAGAGAGCCCCACACAAGAAAGCCATATTATGAAAAATAAATTAGCATGAGTGACTCAGACTGTACAAAAATAACCTTTCCTTCCTACTCACTCTGAAGCAGATAGCTAGATCTAAGCGCTTTGATCTCGCAAAGGGAAAACTGAGCTGGAATGCAGGGACTGGGTTTCTGTCCCCGTCTCTGTAGCTAGCCTCCTGCATTATTCAGTTGCACACGTCCCGCTGTGAAACAGGTTTCCCATCCAGAAGATGAGAGTGATGATCTGGATTCAATCTTGGAAAACACTTTGAGGTCTGTGACCTCACTCAACAAATGTCAGAAATATTTTATCAGTAGTATTGGCTCCTTCTGGCCAAAGATCAAGAAGAAGAACAATAAAAGTAAATGTTGAAGTACATGGCCATTCAAAATTAAATAAGAGATCCTGAATTACACACAAGACAATTATATATAGATAAATAGTCCATCAATCTTGAACAGAAATTCCAAGACAAAACTTCCTTGTTTTGAGGTATTTCTGCTAGTCTTGGTTGAAGAAAAAGAAAAAAAAGCTGCCCTAACAGCAACATAATCTGGAGTTTTTCATTTCTTGGGGCAATTTCCTCTCCTTTAACAGGATGCACCGATGGGTATTGAGCCAGACGCTGGCAGAATGAATCTGAACATGTATTTTCCCTCACTATCTAAATGCATACTATCGCTGCTGCACAGAACTGAATTAGCCCTGCACAAATTACACAGAAAGTGAGGAATCGATTGTGCTAAACACAGGCACAGCACTTCTGCCGTAGGCTGCCCTGGGTGCACATGGTAGAACTGCACTTCTGCAGTGATACTTCTGACCACCGTCGGAGGACTGCGCTTCTCTACTCTTCTACCCAGAGAACTAGGTCGTGTCTGAGGCTAAAAATCTGTTCAGTGCTGGAGCAACAGGCACCTCCATAAATATCTGGACATTTCTGTATCTAAAATAAATATAACTGCACGTGAAGTAAACTATACCAGGAAATACCCTACGTCTACTGAAATTAATGGCTGGACTCCCATTGACTGTCATGAGACATGGTTATCATGCATCGTTTAGAAAATAAACGCACTGAGGAGAGGGCAGTCTTTAATCCAAAAAAAAATGACAGTACTATAAATCCCTAGAGAGGGTTTATTATTCCTTAAAAGCTACAGGCCTTTGATATAGACCAAACTGAAAAACAAATGTCAGCTAGTTTCTGCTCCTAAAACATTTTAAAGCACAAAAACTGCATTTTGTCTTCCACACTGATGTCTAAAACCAGACCCCAACACTCTCCCTCTTGCAAAAGAAACCCTCTCGGGGTAACGCTTTTAGCTGCTTTGATTCTGAGATTCTTGCTAACCACACTTTCATTCGACAGGAATTCCACCGGCTGCAAAGCCCATCAGAGCACGCAGCCACTTATCCCCAGTCTCCAGCCACGCAGCCATCACTTCAGTACCCATCTAAGGAGAAAGAGCAGTTTTAGAAGTCCTCTTGAAAGCCTGAACGATTGAAGAGTGGCTCTTTACCTTCAGAAACAGAGCTGCCGATGGCCAGGAGCATCCCCCGCACACCACACGGCAAGGCACCCTTGCTGATGAAAACGCCGGGGGCTACCGAAAGCAGCCCCGCGCCACCACCTCGACGTAGTCTCCATGCGCACCGGGCAAAATTTCACCCAACCAAAAAGTTAACAGAACCACATATGACTTGGTGACGAAAGGAGCAGCAGGTCAGGCTGCACCCCGTGAGGAAATAACGCCGCTAGAAACACTCTCATGGAAGGAGGAAAGTCTCTTCTCCGCGGACGGCGGCAGGAATGTTTACTGAGCGATTTCACACAATGAGAAGTATCTGCTAGATACCGGCAAGAAGTGTCAGACTTCAAAGAAAAGAGCTGTCCCTTTTTAATTCCGTGGATTGGCACCTTAGGTGAGGACGCGTTTGCACATCCCACAGACGGCTATCTATCCCGGCCATCAGCCCACACCTCGCTCCCATACCCAGGAAGGGTGACTGAAGAGGCCTCGCCCTAGTGCCACCGATTTCCCTGGCATCAGGTCGCAGGTTTGCACGAATGCTGCGCGGCGGGTTCAAGAGGGCTGCAGGCAGAGGCGGTGCAGCTGATCCAGCTGCAGCGATTCAGGACAGTGCCACCCCCGCGGTTTGTCACCATTCCCCAGCAGAGGCCATCTCCCCTGGGAGATGCAGAACAGTGCCATGCCCATGGTTTGTCACCATTCCCCAGTAGAGGCCATCTCCCCTGGGAGATGCAGGACACAGTGGGCTGAGCCTGCCTTGGGTGGGGACAGTCAGCCCCGCGGGATCAAGCTGAGGGTGGCTGCTTGCAGGGTGCCTGAGACAAATGGCTGTACCTAGAAAGGACCCCACTCCTACCTTCTCACCCCCATTTTTACCTCCCCTCTGCATTTCTGGCTGAGCGTTTCCATCAGCTACCCTCAACCAGTTCAGGTGCTCACACAGCTGAGTTCCCTAAAACAGCAGAAAATAAACTCAGGGAAAACAAAACAAAAAAAAAAGAAAGAAAAAATCAAAGACTTTATGTATTAGTTTATTTTTGCTGGATAATGAATTCGACTGGCACATGCCAGAAGCAGCACACGGGTGCCCATCTGGGGACACGGCGGGGCGAGGACATGGCAGCATGGCTGGAGGGCAATGCGGGCGCCAGGGAGGAGGGGGCAGCGAGTGGCATCTCCCCCATTTTTTGGCAGCAGTGAGCTGTTAGGTCAGCTCAGGCAGATGTGGAAAGGCAGCCCTGAAACATGCAAATTCACACTGAAGCAGATCCCGGGTGTCCTCGGCTAGCAGGAGCTGGGTCGGGGAGGGGAGCCCCAACCTCGCCCTCCCAGGGGCAGCGGCAGACGCCCTAGGGCAGAAACGTCTTAAACTGCTCCAGCTACCACCGCCAGACGCTGCCTGTCTGAGGCTTAACTGAATTTAGCAGACTCAATCAAAAAAATCTGTATCAAATTAAGAAAACAAGTAATGCTAATGGGAGTTGCACACAAATGCTGGTAGGACAAAGGCTCCCCTTGTTAGCTCACCCACCAAATCCAAAGGTGACCATTAAAGACCTATCAAGGTACCACCAGGATACAACATAAATCAAGTGTGATGTGTCTTGATGCTTTAAACAGGTCTGCTGCGCTCGACCAAGGACTGCAACGTGTCAAAAATCTGTTCTGAATTATTCTCCTAAACTAGCAGAGATTAGCGCACACAGACCATGCACTGCAAGCAGAACTAGCTGGAAATCTTTCAGCAGAAAATGTCGATTCATCAAAACCCAAACTCTTCCTGGGAATAGACTGCTTTGGATGAAAGGCTCCTCCGCTCCAAGAGGGAGAGATCTGAAAACCGAAGCGGGGAGACAGGCACGTCTCCTGGAAGAGGCACCAGCTCAGTGACTCAGTCGCTTGCCGGAGACGCGGAAGATCGAGATTCGTATCTGCAGCCCAAGTCAGGCAAACGAGGGGTGGCAACTTGTTCCTCCACCTCGAGAGGTGGCCTGGTCATGGAGCTATCGGCTGCTCTGGGAAAGGGCCCTCTCTCCCGGAAGATCTGTTCCTTACTGGTTCACAGCTGGGAAAATGTCAAAACTGTGGAAGCCTTCAAGGGGCCATGCAAGCCACCTCTCAGCCAGCTTGCAAGTCAAGAGACGGTACAGAGGTTTGAGTTGTTTTTTGGTTTTTTTTTAAACCAAAACTTAAGATTGGTATCAACATTAGGATATCAGCAGGGAGAACACAAATTCTGTAGGAAAACTTTGAAAAAAACAGTGTTCTCTACATCAGCTACCCTAGACAGACAGATTGAACTCTAGCTGAACTGCTGAGTTTTTGCTGCATGAGTCGTACATAAAATGGTTACACATAAAGGCGATCACATTCTAGATGACCACTGATGACAGCCCCATCAAAGAATACAATCTTCTCTGAAAACAATCATTTTCCTTTCTTTTCCCTCACCCTCGATATTAAATATTTCTCAAAATAATTACAAAACCAAAATACTCATTTCAACTAAGCCTCAGTTACTAACTCTCAAACTCGCAAAAAGTTGGGACTTTAAATTCCAGAAGAAAATCTGAAGTGTATTAACTTTCCAACCAAATTTGAAGCACCTCACAAGACAACAGATTGCAAATTTAAAATTAGATTCTAGTGGGAGGCCCTGGTGACAAATCTGTATTTTTCTCCTGGAGCGGAGTTTGAAAGCTGTGAGAACCAGAACAATGATTAAATCCACAGCGAGCAATGAGCCTACAGAAGTAAACTTTTGCTAAAAATCTGCCAACTGAAACCAAAGACTTTTACTGAACTCACAAGAACCACATAGAAAAATGTACAAGGCTAATAACCAAGTGTGAACACATACATTTCATTGTAATTAAAATGTGCTTTTTCAAAAGGGCAAGAGAGAGGCTGAAATTCCACAGTAAGCCTTTGAGTTTCTAGGAAACTCCAGCAGCACATTTCGTTGTTTTCAAATCAGAACCTTTTAACCAGCCATTTCTTTTTTGTAAGCCGCTCTCGCATATGTTAAAGCACGGATGGACTCCGAAAAGGCCCTGCAGGCAATTCAAGGCAGAGGAGGAGAGCGAGAGGGGAAGGGATGTCATCAGTAGCTGCATGACAGCCGTTCAGATGTCTTTGTATTGCTAAACGGGTGTAACCATAAACCACATGCAGCTTATCCATTTTTTCCCCTCCCACGAACCATTACAACACACAGCAAACTCCTAAAGAAAAATATATGGACACACATGTACCTTCCGAGGCAGTACTGGTATCCAGCGCAACCTTCCCCAAGAGAGCTGTGGCATTTAGAGGTATAGAATTGCAAATGATACCAAAATGAACAGTTACTGGGACTGCAGAAGCTGTCAGCACCTGCCACTCAGCGACTCCGTTACTCTCGCGTCAGAGTCTATGACTACATGCCAAAAACCTGGGGAGAAAAAGGGGAGAAAAAAAAAATCAGACAAAGGGTTAGCAGGAACGGCTATAGAGGAGGACATCTTCTGCCAGGTCCTGTTATCATCACTTACCTAAGAAACACTGTGCAATACAGCATGCGAATGCTGCGCTTAAATTCAAATTACAAAATCTGATGATGGCAGAATAAATGAAAAACCCAGTCAAGCACCATCAGCCCAAACAACAGAATGCGGAGAGTTCCTCTTCCCACCGCTCTGTACAACAAAAATCCCCGTAGACGTTAATATGCTGCTGAGGACGGTCTGTATCAGGCAGGGCTAGAAAACCCGAGGTCCAAAAACACGCCTGTGTCCAAAGACGACCAGAAGAAAGGCACCCTCCAGTAAACCACGGTTTAACTTCTGGCAGCAAGGGGGGACCCAACTGCCCAGGGAATGGCGCCGAAACTGGAAGACCTCAGAGGAGATTTCTCTGTGCAGACTGCCTAATTTACAAAAAGGGCAGTTATCCAAGAAGAGATTTCATTAACATTTTTGAAGGGCGAATCAGACATGTAGAGCAGAGCATTTACATGCATTTTTGTGCACAGTGAAAGGATCCTTGGGTTAATTGCACTCACTAAGCCGAGGATACAAGAGACCAGTCTGCGCCTATTTAGACCTAAGACAAGTCGTAAAGAACAGTCCTCAAGTCACAGACACGTGTGCACTCGTGTGGGTACCAAATCCCAGCCCTGTCTTGGCCTGATACCACCAGCCAGCTCCCTTATAAGTACGCCAGCTCAAGGTCCAGTCCTGCGAGACACCAGGAACCACAAACTCACCGGTGGGCTGGGTGGTCTCACTCTGCCAAAGTCAGCTCTCAAGTCACCCAGCTCCCCCTTCTCCCGGCCAAACACTGGCAGTGAAACATCAACTCAACACTGCACGCAGATTTGAGAGTTACAGACTTTTCCAAAAGTCTCAAGGAATGAAAACTTCGGAAGAGATTAGTGATGCCCTTCATGTTTTTAGAGCTGCTTGGTGGGGAAATTGTGATCCTCACTCTTGGCTGGATTCTCAAAAGATGAGAGTCACCGGCTCCTTTCTAAATTAAAAACATTCTCATTTTCTTTCTCCTTCTTTATGTTGCCCTCTCCGCTCCCCACCTCCCCCTCTTCCCCCAAGCTGTTGGTTGAGATCCGAAAAGCAGTTCATGAATTGCTCAGGAGCTGGCAGAAATTAATAAAATGAAGCTCATTTATATTGAAATGGACTCATTACCATGCCAGCTGCCAATAATTTGCAAGACAGGAATCCTGCTGACAAACAAGGTCCTACAGGCACGAGGCTTTCCACCTGCACCCACTGCACGATGAGCAGCCCTGCGATGTGCATTCCTCACCTCCAAAGAGAAAGGAATTGCGACCATCTTTTTTCAGACCTGCCTGCTGCTGCCCACAAAACTTCTCCAAAAGAAGAAAAAAAACAGATGCGGCTGAGCATTTTATCAGATTTTCCATCCTGAAGCGGCTTTTGAGGAGTTTGTAACTCAGAAAAAACTGCTCCGGGCTGAAGCGAACTCCAGTCACTTCTGCGAGAAACCAACTACAGCGTCGCCCGCTCCACATGCCACCTGTGCTCCTCCAGCAAAAATCATTCTCTTCTTGCACTCACTTGTCAAAAAGGTGGGAAGACTGAAAGTGGATGTTTACAGCTGGATACTAGATTACCCCAGTCCTCACTACGCTCCAGTACATTTGAAGAGCTGGCAATATCCTTAGCCACAAACAGGCGGGTACCATCCACAAACAGCTCCTCCAGAAGAGAAGGATTTTTCATTACCTACAGATATTTTTCCTGAAAGGGTTTGTTCCTGCTAACTTCTACAGCTTGGAGAGGCTTTCCCAAACAAAACTAAGCCATACATTTCAAGAACACCATCATATTTTCATACTTCTCTTTGTCTGCCACATTAATATGCACTGGAACAGTCCTCACCCCCACGCTCCCCAGTTGACACCAACATCCCAGGCTCTGCCGCAGCAGAAATTCTGGGGGTCTGCAAGTGCTGAAGCAGCAGCCTCGGACAACAGCTTCCCTCCAACAGGGTCTTGGCAAAAGGGGATGCCCGTGCTCCTCCGTGAGGCGGAAAGGCAGAAGCCAGCACGAGCACAGCCCCACCAGGGCTCGCTTCCCAGCACAGAGCCCGGCCCCGCACAGGGTGCGCTTGCTCCTGCGGATGCTTGCTCCGTCAGCGGAGCCGGAACGAGGGGGACGCCGACCGCGCGTTCAGACCACTGCTAACTCACCAGTAACCGCTGTCAGGGTAGATGGACAGTTGTAAACATTCACATATGGAACAGTTCATCTCATTAGAAAAGAAATGTCCAATAAAGATTTTCAAGCTTCTACGCCCAAGACAAGATACTCAGTTTTAGAGGTGACTTCTGCAAACACGCAGGCACGCACACCTCTGTGACGCACGTATGCATGCGCGTGTGCCAATGCCTGCGTACGGCAGTGCAGCTCCTCTAGTCCTTTGAAGGTCTGGAAGTAGCACAGCTGTATTTGTTTCACAGCCACAAAACAGCGCCTTGAAAAATCGGTCCAAGGAGTTGCCACAGGGCTCATCACCCAGCAAGTTAAGTCAGTGTAAACTGAGGAAGCTTGCAGCAAACCACCACAAATGGATGAAATCTATGCATAGTAAGGAAGCAGAATATATTAAAGGAGCACCTTGTTTTTCATCACATCTGCTACCTGCGATTCTAGGTACAGCAAAGAGAGGCTTGACTTTCACATGCTGGGAGGAGTTGGCAAAAAATAATCAGCACACCTGTTTTCTTTTTGCTTGCCGACAATTAACATGAACATCAATGGATGAAAAATACGGAAGCTGTAGTATTCTAAAAGCCTCCTTTTCAATGCAGAACCCTTCCTTTCCAGCAAGGAAAAATTAGTATGCAAGTATACCCCCTTGTCCAGTGAACATGAAAAGTTGGCTAGAAGGACAACAGCTCTCTTTCAATTCTATTTATACTTTTTGATTTTATGATGCATCGTTTTTGTCAGATTCCAAATGCAACTGCAGATGTGAGATCAGCTGGTCATTCAGCAAATCTTCATCCAGCTTTGAGAAGCCCTTGGTAATTCTACCATAAACCATCAAGATGCATATACATAGACAGAAAGCAGCAATCATTTCATACAGAAACTATTCAATATTAATCAGTGGCTCTGGGCTGTATTCCCCACCCACGATCCCAGTTCCACGCCATTATAACTTTGGTGTTTGATCCTGTCTCCTGAAATGGAGGATCAGGTCCTTTATTTGTAACTGGAGGCCAAATTTTGTTAGCCTTTATTACCTCTGGTTAATATGAATTGTTGCCAAAATCAATCTGTCAAATCGCTTACCCTGAGAAGCAGGTAGATGCTCTAGTATGCTCCAGGGTCCTGGTGCCCTGACAACTCTGGCTCTCCTCACTCCATACCCCTGCGCTGTCCCCCACAAACTGACACACTGCAACCCACAGGAGATGGGTGGGTGCGTGGGTGGGGAGAGGCTGCTCCATGCCCAGGTCTTTGAGAGGGCTTTCCGTGACAGGGCTGGGTGCACGCATGGGTTCAGAAATGTAATTCAGAAACACTCCAAGCTTCCCCATTCATCGATGGAGTCACTGAAACTATGTACAACACTGAGCTCCGAGATCAACTTTAGTGGATGGCAGAAGCTGATTGACTTTTAAATCAGTGAAAATAAATGATAAATGCGCTCTTGTGTTTTCTTTCTATGACTTATGTCACAGGACCCTTTCATTTCTGAGAAAAATTAATTTTAAGCCAACCACGGCTTATGCTACCTGCCAAAGACAACGGCTGCTCCTGGAACTGGAGTCTGATGACAATGACCACCCAGACAAGGCTGGGGGGACCGTCTGCAGGTCCGCAAGAACTGGCCAGCAGAGCTGGAACTGCAAAACTGCTTTCCAATGGTCTCACTAACACACAACCTTCGTGCCCATCATGGTTAGGAGAACAATGCTTGGTGATCGCTCCACATGAAGAGGAGGGGAAAGAAAATGAAACCCACACTCTCTTTGTGGAGAACTTGTAAAGAAAAGATGTGGGAAGCCTTGTTCCTCCAGCTGTAGCACCACACCTATGAGAATTCCCAAGGAAGGGAAGCAAAAGCAAAAGTAAAGGGAAGGAAGAAGATCCATGAGGAGACCTAAAACTTCCATATAGCCAATAGTCAACAATCCCCAAATCCCAGCTACAGAAAATAAAACGAGGAGCATGGCACTGACAAAGCACCATGGGGCCTTGGTAATAAATTAATGGAAGAGAAGAGCAGGTAGTCCAAGGGAAAGCCCCCTCTTCAGGGTTTCTATATTTATACCAGGGGATATGAATAATTGACACGGTGGTGGTTTTGTTTGGTTTTAAATCATTTTTACAACTATCTGAACATGTTTTAAGTCTTTCTCCTTCCCTTCCCTTTTATTTTTAATGGTGGGAAAATCCCCCTTTCTTCCCTAGGGGAAATTTGCAAGGTTTTACACGTTTAAAGAAAAGGGCAAAGCAGGGAAAGGATTCTAATTTCATATTATCAGACACCAGCAAATCTATGGGAAGCCACAAGGGCAACTCCCTGGAGCCGGTGGGGCCGACGAACAGCAGCTTGCGCGCTGCGCCCTGGGAAGTGGAGCAGTTTTATAACCTGCTCCGGGGAGCTGCAGCCAGCCCAAAGCCACGAGGGAGCTGCAGGGAAGAAGGAGCCCACTCAGCCTCCGCGGAGGACGAGAACGAGAAAGGTAGCTACAAGGACTGCATGTGCACTTATGTGTTGCTTAAAAAAATAGAAGAAGAATGCCCAAAATGCAGCTGACGTAAAACTAAGGTGCAGTTAGTTTATTTACCTTTAGGTTGTGCATTATTGTTATTACACTTTGCCTGAAAAGGATTTTCTGCTTGTGCAGAGAGCTGCTGATACACAATGAGGATGGGATGCGCCAAATGCATTAAAAAACCCCTTTATTTAGAAGTAACAAGAATGTTCACACCAGGAGACAGAGCCCTCAACGGACCCATCGGAGCACTCCCTGCACAGCCGAGGAGGGGCAGCTGGAGGAGGGAGAAGCAGAGCGGGAGACGGCGGGCCACGCACGAACAGAGAAACCACCCAGCACCATGGTCTCTGGCAATAAAAACATCAACCCTTGGCTTGAGTTACCGGGGAGCCACCGCAGGCAGGATGGGAAGGATTAAAACGTCGCGGAAAAAAAATTAAGGCCGATAATTGGGGGAGGGGGAATTGGAGAGGAAGCATTTAGTGTGTATCCTCATTTCAGCACAGAGGTACGCAATCTGATTTTCAAGCAGTGCCAAAGACCTCACACAGATCATTAAGATGGTGCCTGAGATATGAAGACAAGTATCTAATTTTAGCTACCCCGACTTACGTACCGGGGAGGGATTCCAGAGGTCTACGGAAAAACAGGCTGCAAATTGCACTTGGGCAAACGCACGATCAGAGTAGCTTTCACATTTTGGCCGCGCTCTCTCTGAAGGAGAACACTGAGGCACCTCACTGAGGTACAAAAGCATTATAGCTATCCTACACAATTAGTAAAAATGATGTAAAAGTAACATCAACTTCCGCAACGAGGCCACAAGCAAAGCATAGTAAGGAGAAGTACTGAAGCAGAAGACGTCGTTTTAAGTTTATAGCATGTCTTGCAGAAGTTCTGGTACCAGTGACTCTCCCTGAGCTCCTACCCATAAATCAGTACCTCGCAAGACTCAGCCTTCACTGAGATTGCTTGTCAGGGCCGCTGCGCCGGGCTAGGATGGAGGCCAGTGACTGCAGCACTGCAGAGCCAGGGCTCAAGTCCTCCCGTGCCACCTTGGGAGTGGAGCCAGGGAGGCTCCCCAGAGCTCCCTTCCCCCTCGGCAAAGCATGAATACAGCGCTCTCATCCACTGCAGAAAGACCCAAGACGGCCATATCCCCAATTTAAAAGGGCACTGGGTGACTCCAAGGAGGAAAGCCGTGTTTATCTGGCAGAAAGCACATGTTAAGCATCCCACGCTTCCCAAAAATAAGAGAGCTTATGGCCGGACATGTCGGCAACGCCATGGCTGGGTTGCTCTGGCAGGACAGGGCCAGGCGGAGATGTTAGTGGGACAGATGCTGGAGACAGGAGTCCACCCAGGCCAAAAAACAGGACTAGCAATAGGACTACCAGCCTCAGCCTGCCCTGAGTGCTCCCGGAGAGGAGGGGAGAATCAAGAATGAGCCACGGGTGAAGAGGCAGCCCTGCTTCACAAAACCCGACACTGGGAATTGTAACTACTGTTTATTCAGAGCCTGGGAGGAGAGGCAAGCAAGCATGTGACCAAATGGCTGCTGTTTTCACCTAGCGTGATGATACCAACTGCAACAGAGCAGGTTTCTCAGCCTGGCATTACCATAGCATAAACCCTTGCCGTTTCTCCAGCACGCAGAAAAAAAGAAAACATTCATGCAAAACTCGGCTGGTCTGTACCAGCTTGCCACTGTCAAAGTTAAATTAAGCACTCAGATTTTATCTTGCACGTCCTGACAGAACCTGATCACTCAAACGCCGTCGCAGAGATGTATCCACACCGCAGTTAAGTTTATCTGGGTTTACCGGTTTTAGTCACAACTCGTACATCACGTCTCCTGACACAGCTCCTGCTGAAAGCTCTTCCCCGTGGGAGGAACACACAACACCAAAGGCCACATGCTGGGTGTTGTTTCCTTCATTAAGCGGGGGCAAAACCCATGAGGGATGGTAACCCCAGCGGAAGACACCCTCGGGGCTCAGGGGGTGAATCCCCACCCTGGGAAGAGGTGGGCCGGGAGCACAGAGCCCTGCCACGGAGCGGGGAAATGGGCCGATCAGCAAACGTTTTTGAAAGGAAAAGCCAAAACTATCGAAAGTCAGGCTAAGGAAGCTTTGTGATGGAAAGCTGAAACCCATCAGCTCTGAGCGAGGCCTCAAAATAAAATGAATGCTTTGCATTCTTTTTCAGTAAGGGCATGGGGCAGCAAGGCATGTGAATCACTACATCTGAGCTATCTGAGGAGCAAAATTCAAAGAGTTTAAAATGTGCCAGTCAGCAGGAGTTTTGAATCTGCATCCCAAAACTATGAGAGAAGTTGTACAAGTAGCCACAGGGATATGAACGAGAATTTTTATGTTAAAACCTGCAGCTCAGGTTCCCGCATGGGACTGGAGAACAAGTGATCCCAGCAACAACATAGCCATCCGTCTGGCCTCAATGCCACACAAAGGCTGGAGAGCGCCTTCGAGAGACGGAACAGGGAACAATATGGGAAGAAATGGGAAACTGAATAAAATGCAATACGGATTGTGGCACACTACTCTGATCGCTTTCCCCAACAAGATGACCCATTTTCCATAGGAGGAAAGGGCAGAAGATACCTTTCCAGGAAACTACTAGTTAAACTGAAGATGACGAAAACTGGCATAGGAATGATGATACACATAAGAAGCTTTGCAAAGAGGTTGTGCTGAAAGGAAAATTATCTGGCTCAAAGGACTAGGTTTTTTAATAATGACACGCAAAGAAAAAAATGTACCAGTGACTTGTGCTGATGAGACAACGTTAGAAAAAGTCACAACACAGAAGAGACCTTTTGTCTCATATTGATCCCAGAGGACCATAAGCTCCTGATGTGATAAAAACGACAAAAAAAGCAAATGTAATCAAAAGATGCACCAAGCAAGACTTGTCCAGCAGAAACAGGAGTAAATGCTGACACAGAAGACATTGACCTCATCTGGAATAACATGCAAAATCCTCACCATCCATGGCAAAGGTTAATACAGGCCAGACCACCTCGAAGAAAAGCAAAGCAGACACAGCGAAGCATAGAGCTTCACTCCCGAGGGGCGAAAACAACATGCAAAACAAGTGGCTGCAAAGGGACATGATTTATGTTCATGGGCAGAAAAGGGTAAGTTAAAAAAAATCCAAAATTCAAATAGTTGTATTCATAGTAATTTCATCCTGACAAAACAAGCAAGGCAAGGTTAAAATAGACTGTGCCTTCCTCCCGCTCCCTCTCCCCTTCACAAATGGCCTCGAGACAGGCAGAAGTCCCTGGCACTCGGCTCGAGCAGGGAGACCTGCCTAAACACAGCCAACCCCCGGTGTGTGGCAGGGATCTCCCAGGACAAGAGGTGCACAGCAGGCAGGTACCGGTGCTGGCCCCAGGAGCCGCAGGAGCAAGCCACGGTGATCCCTCTCTCAGGCGCATTTCAGCAGACAAGGATTGAAGACTGCACAAGTTTTGCACGGTAATTGCTTTTGGACAGATTAAACTTTGCCTCTAGAATAACAAATCTGTAGTCAAACGGGACACAAGCGTGTAGCAGAGCGGCAGCTTTCTGCACTAGTAACCCTGGTGGATCCAGCTGGTTTGCTCAGGAGATGACTACTGGTCTGGATTTCATGAACTGACCAACCTTGGTGGGATCCATGGACTGCAGTTCCACGAAGGCAGAGAGCTCGTCCTTCCAAAAGATGTGAAACTCAAGCTCTTTCTGAGCAATATGAAAAAACCAATACATTCATGCAGCTGGATTGATCCTCCATAGTTTGGCAGGCACAGTAGTTGGTTCAAGCTCTCCTCTGGCTTTGCAAACTATGGTAAATAAAGGTTAAATGTTGCTGCTGGCACACACAAGCTACCTGCAATTTGTCCAACGCCAGCACTGACGGATGGCCAGCTGCGGGTCTTGTACTTCTCTGCTCCTGACATCCTACAGAGCAGACTGCCAAAAAGAGCTTCTGATTTCTTCTTCTTTTGAAAACGATTCAGAAAGTATCACCAGAGAAAGAGCAAGAAGAGTTGTTCCGAATCGTAGGTGGGAATTTTCCAGCACCAGGCTCTCACTTTCTCTCAGTGCCTCAATATTTAAATGTTATATGAAAAACATAAGCAACTACTTACAAGACAAACTGAGGACAACCGTTCCAGAAATATCCGACAATGCAGTAGTTCAAGAAAGCCTCCTGCGAAGATGCCTCCCACAGGACAGGTGGAAAATGGAGATTTCAGGCTCATCAGCCAGAGGACTTTCATCCGGACCTCCTTGGTTTCGGAGAAGCGATATCCTCTTGGGTATAGGATGGAAAGGAGCATGCAGGAGCATGCAGGAGCATGCACGCACGCAGGGTTGAGGGTGGGGAAGCCCCTCTTTCTCTATTTCACTAGTCTATCTGGAAAATTAAGTTTTCAGCTGAAAATACTGAGTGAGTTTAACTCAAATCTGCGGTTGCAGCGATTGCTCAGAGCCTCGGATCCTGGCTAATCCCGCCCGGGAGCTCCACTGACACAGTATCGCTTGGCCGTGGCCCTCCACAGCTTATAACTGGCTCCTGAGTTTCTTAGCTCTCCCAAACTCACCAACCACATTTCAGTGAATAAACCATTCACCAAAAAAAGAAAAATTGATTGCCTAGCCTAAAGTGAAACACTACTGGAAAGTCACCCAGTAGAGCTATTTATTAGAGAGAGCGCTACAGATGCTGCCTGACTGAGGCATGACCAGAGCGCTGTTGGAAAATTGCATACTGTTAGCCCTGGTTCAGTGCCTTTTTTATAAAAGAAGGTCGCTAATAAAACGTTCTGCCTTAATATTTATACGAAGAATATTTTTCCTACCTGTAGCAGTTACTGCAGGGTATAGTCACATAAATGAAACATTATATGGTGCTAAAGTATTAAGTGGGATTTTTTTAGGGATCCCAAAGTATGCATTGGAAATGCAAACATCTCACGAAACAATAGCTGTACCTCTTCAAAAATGCCAGGTTGTTGAAATATCAGCCACACCATCAAATGAAGACACAGTAAATCTACACAGCACTTGATATTTTCAGCAGTAATAACTGTCACTCCATCATTTCAATGCTTCACGTTGGTATGTGGCCCAAAATAGTCCTAAGAGAAAATAACTAGTTTCCTCTTTAAATTTAAAGAGTGGTAGATGATTTTAGTAGCTGAGAAAGCTACTGATATTTTCTGTGGCGTCATTCCCAGCCCAAATGAAAATAAAAATCGCAGTACATGTACACACGGTGCATTTGTGGGCACACTGACCATATTCACCTCTGTCCACACTACAAGCGAATTATTCAGCCAACCTGAGCTCTCAACAGTTCCTGAATTCATGTGAACGGCATCTGTCTGACAAAGGGAGTAATCTCCAAGCTGCAGGAAAGGCCGCTCCCTCACAGTACTTTCTCAGCACTGTTTTTGTCCATATTGCACACAACCCCCACTGTGTGACTGGATAAAGTGACTTTTACTCAAATGGGTGTTAAAAAGGATATCAGGGAGCCCAAATTTCAGTCCTCTTGAAAGCCACGGTTCCTCCCTTCTGCGCCAAAGTCACCAGGAGAGGTGACTCCTCCATGCCTTCCACCCCATCAGCAGCCACAGCCTCACTGTATCTCCACACTGATCCCGCAGACCTAGGGCAGCAGGAGCAACTTTTTCTTTTGCAGCAAGTAGATATACCTCAAAGACAAAGAAGAGACTACTGCCATTTTAAATGGGAATTTTAAAAGGAACCCCTTTAAAGACAAGCCAAAAGAGAGAAGCGAAGGACACCTTTACAATTGAGCTAATCAAAGACTCGTTGGTTTTGCAGCCCTTGCACCAGCCTTTGCACGCCTTTTTTGGACAACAATATTCTTTGTGCTGGTTCAGAGCTCTTTCCTCTTGAAGTTTTCAGATCGCTAGTACAGAGTCTGCCCTACAGATGCTCTGGTGGTCTCTGGTCATTTTGCCACCAGAGACAGTCTTCACATCGTAAAAGATCACCTTGTCACTCAGCATTGGTGGGCCACACATCCCTCCAAGTCACCCAAGAGGGAAATCAAAGTATTTCAGATGCAATTCAGTCCTCCCCTTGTTTACTTGTTTTTTTCCACCGCTTTACAGAGCCAACATACCTAAATAAAAAGAGGAGGAGGGGGGAAAAAAGCCAATATTTTGCACTTTATCATTTACAGCTTTCAATCAATCCGAATCCTACAAAATCTTTGCCACAGAGTTATCCTCTGTGCACTAAATGAGCAAAGACAGCTCTGCGCAGTGCAGGTGTCTAAGTACGGTCTCAAGATTCAGGCCCAACCTTTGTTACAAATATTTGCCAGCACAGCTATGTCAGTCACAAATTTGATGGAGCATGACCTCTGATTACGCCTGCAGAGGCCACTGCAATATAGTTATAGGAGCAAAAATTGTGACATGGCCTACAGTAACACTCTTTTTTTTTTTCTGCAGAGAAAAACAAGCTTAGACTAAGCTCTGCCAGCAAGAGTGCTGCTTTGCTGGCATCAGCTGCACGAAGCAGGCTTTGCAGGGCTGTGACAAGGCTGTGCTGTGCACCACGCCAGCCGTGTGCTCCCGACTCGGGTCTGGCCTTGCTGCGCCCCGTCCTGCCCTCCGCGACACGACGCCTTTCGGCGTTCCTCCACCAGCCCCGCTGCTCCCAGCTTGCCAGGAGGCGAAAGCCACTCTTTTCTCCCCGTTGCACAAAAGCCGGGCTGCCCCGCGCAGCCTCCGGCCGTTGCAACACGCAGCAACGCGGACGCCCTCCTCTTTGCGATGCTGCAGCCCATCGCTTCCCGTCGGCGTGGCTGCCGGCTTCGGGCCGCGCCGAGGGTGGGCAGACACCTCAGGTCTGCCAGGGGAAGGCAAAATGTCCTCCTCCACAGTGCTGACACCGTCCTTTTCTCCCCGAGGAAGCTGTCGAGCTTATGCGTATCGCTCTCACAGGGAACAAGCCGGCACACGAGCGGCCCAGCCAGCCTCCCGCCCGCGGAGAGCGGCACCTCTCTTCAACACCTCGCCTTGGGCCCGGCCCAAAAGCCATAGTGAAATCAGTGGAAAGTTAATGCAATGGGCTTTGGATCGGGCCCCCGAAGAAGTAGCGAGGCTTGAAGAGTCGCCCACAAAACCAAAAAAGCTTAGCCCAGCTTCTGCCATTTCCGAATTGCAATAGGAAACTCGTCTTTGCCTCACGTATGTACTTTCACACCAAAAAGGAAAAGGCAAAATGGAGCAAAGAACAGTGGAAAAAAAAATCTCGGAGAAACAAGATCTTATTTGTCTGCCGTTACTAAAAACCATTCCCTCAGCGGTCATTTTTAGCACCCTTTTCTCTGGCCCGCAGTGCCCTCACCAGCCGGGCTCCCCTCAGCCCTCTCCGGGGCTGTCGCACAGGGCTTGGCTGCAGGGATGGTGCCTTCTCCCCTCTTCTCCCCGCTCTGGCCCAGGGGACCCCACGGCCCCCGTGAAGAGGAGGATGGAGGAGGAGGAGGAACCAAAGGCAGTGGCAGGCAGGGCTGCCGCTCTCCCCAGCCACCGCTCCCGGCATGTCCCCAGGTAGCAGTCCCAGGGCAGCCCATCTCGCTTTCCCATTTGAAAAGAAAAAAGGTGTGCTACAAAGGAAACTCGCAGCTAGCATTTTGAAAACACTCTTGTTTATATCTTAATTTTTTTTTAATATCTGAAATTAGCAGCTACGTTCAGGCACGGTACCCAAAAAGCAACGAAACTCTCCTGTTCCTCTGCCAAAAGCGTTCACTGCTTTAAACTTTGCAGAGCCAAACGAAGACAGCACAGGCTGGAGGAAAACCATCCCTCCTCGTGTCAGCCCATCTCACAGGGGCAGCAGCCACTCTGCTCTTCTGATGACACCCATGAGGGTGCAATCCCCTACCAGTATTTCTGTAATCTTACACAGTGTAGCAAACAGCAGGTCAACTAACTGGGACATTTATGTGGGATTTCTCTTGGTTCGGTTGTTCCGGAGGCTGATATTTATAAAAGATACAGAAACCTGACGGGTTTCCTTTTACAGGGTTCATTTCAGGTTTAATTATTAGATTAATAATTATGTACCCAGGCAGTAAATCCCTTTTAAAGATAATAAGAACACGTGAAGAGTGACTTAATGTTAGAAACAAGAGTAAGGCTCCTCCAAGCATCCCCCGAAATCCCACGGCACCAATTAATACGCGGGATATCGTTTCGTCTGACCACTTATCAGCACAGCAGGTGGCAAGGGAGAAGTAATTTAAACCAGCCGTGCCTGCAACAGCTTTGAAATGAAACTAATAAACTACTGCGGTGACGGCTGGAAACGTGGTTCGAGGCCGGTTTCTACCATCCCCATTCACCGTGCGCTCTGCCTTACCCTGAAGAGCCTCACCGATTTCACCAGACAGAGGAACAGGGGGAAAGTGGTGGGTTTTGGCAGAGACCGCGTTCCCTGGGAGAGGGTGATGGGGCAGGGGAAGGGCCCCGTGTGCCGCCGGCCTGGCAGTGTAGGGGTCAACATCAAGCACCGCGGTGAGAGAGGGGTGAAGACCCCTGGGATGGGGACGAGGTAGCACCGGCGCTGCCCATGGGTCCCAGCACCGCTTGGGGGCCGCAGGCGGAGGAAAAGAGGCAGACTTCCCCCCGACCACCTCACCCCTCTCCATCCCAAACCGGAGGGCACGCAGCAGCCCCCGCGGGAGAGGGCCGTGAGCAAAGCCGGCCAGACAAGAGGTTTGGCACATCTTATCTACGCCTGGCTGTGGGAAAGGAGCGAGGCGCTCGATTATCGCCTCTCATACAGGTTCTAACGTGCCTGAACATATTCTCTGCCTCTCAAATAAAAAAAAACCCACACAAAAAAAAAACCACCACCATGAAAAGGAATGTATAATCACTTTTGCAGGGCATCTTTCCGCTCCAGCTTGCAGAGTCTGCCCCGCCATGTACTTTTCCCAGCGCAACGTGACTTGCGAAACATTTTGCGCAAGGGGTACCTCGAACTTTTCAAGGGAAACCACTTCCCCCGGTCCCACCAGCAAATTAGGCGGAGGCCTTTGCTGATGGCTCCCATACCGACGAGGAAAAATGCCCTGGTGAAGTATGAACATAGAGGTGAAATTAAAAAAAAGTAACTGTTTGTTTACGCAAGACATGCGCGAAGCTCCAGCCAAACGCGCATCCAAGTGCATCCCAGGCTGCTGGGTTCGGGCTTTTGGTCAAACAACTCCTGCGGCGCCTGGAGGAAGCACGGGCCCAAGGCGCTGCGACCATGTTTTTTAGCATCTACAAAAGTGCCAAAACCCCCTACCTGGACTGTGCTAACCAGTACCGCAACATGGAGACATGTAAGATGGCAGGTACAAATCTTCACAAGAATAATTTAGTTGTGGGCAGGCAAAAAGCAATGCCAACCCTCTGCTGAGTAACACAAACGCATCTCTCAGAGCCATCCATAAAAGCTGGTCCTTAATTTGAGGCACGAAGCACTGAGAAAAGCCCAGACCATGAGGAAAGGCAGCTAACAAGACCTGGAATATCACAATGGGAGGGGAAAGGAAAGAGACTGTAATTAATTTTCCTAATGAGCAAAAAGGCTGGGAAAACTCTAGGAAGGTTTTGTGTGGGGATTCATATGCACTCTCAGGAGCTCAGCAAGGTTAATAGCCTGCTCTTCTTACAACGCTGTACGTAAATACGCAATTTTAGGGCACGGGCCAGCTTTGTAAGCTTACGCTCATTAGTCCCGTTTTGATCTTCCTCCTTAAAAGCTGACTTCCAACCGCATTTTGAAAAGGAAACGAACCCTATACTTGTCTTAACAAGTGGGCAACACCTGCTCCGGCGCTTTTGGTTTTACTGTATTGTTTGGGGTTTGGGTTTTGTTTTTTAAAGCCCAAGCTAACAGGCTTAGGGGGAATAAAGAGCCCGTAACCAGTTTTGGGAACAATAGAGAAAAAGACTTTATTCATTCACTCCTTTGTTTTCAGGAAACTTAGCCTGACATTTCTCTGTCAATACATCATGAAAAATGCAGAAAATGCAAACATAGGCGGGATGGTGCTTCAAAGGGAAAAGGTACAGCCCTGCTGCAGCTCCCAGATTCTCCTGACCAAGCCTATATTCCGGGACATTTCTGTATCATCAAGAGACCTTTGTACTGGAACTTTCAACAAGCAGGGAAAACACAGCAGCATCCGGCTTGCCAAATGTAATTTGTTTACACAAGTTTTCCAGAATCCATGTTCTTTTCCCCCATGGAAATCTAACATCCACTTGCAAGGAAGGTATTTAAATGCTATAATACGAGACCTGAGCAAAGCTCAGCACTGCTGTAACATAAGCTGGCTCCCACTACACTCCAGCCATTTTTTTAAGTGAACATTCAGGTGACTGAAGTTAAGTATTGTCCTGCAGTGCTACACCAAGGTCATTGTTTCAGATATCACCCTGACAAGTAACTTTATTAAAAGAAACAAGATTTAAAAATTATGCAGAATTCCAGGCAGAATTAGCCCACAATTCAAGTGAGCATCTTGAAGCGCGGATCAATGCGAAGCAAGATTGCTAGCACGTCTACCGGCAACGAAGCCGTCCCCAGGCCAGCATTTTTTCCAGGGAACATTCAGACAAAGATCAATGGAGACATGAGGGTAGTTCTCAGTTTAACCTGTCAGCCAATGACTTCGGAATAAATTGAATTACGAATTGTTGATCCCATAAGAACGCTACTTAGACATTTTCTTGCAGCGTACGTCACTTAAGACGCCATCCATCAAAATGAAACAGAAAAGAATTTTTTGTCAGCTCTGCGTGATTTTGCCTGATTAATTCATTACTGGAGTTTGAGAGAAATATTCAGAAGAGTGCCACGTGGTGTGAACAGATAAATGTCCTACTGCATATATTATCTAAGTTAGCCTGTATTTAAGGCAAGCATTAAGTAACAAAACTAATAACAGTGAATGTAGTTTAGTACTAACATACAATAAAAAAACCAATATGTGGCTAATTTTGCTGATTCATTTACTGTGCCAAGTGTGTAACACATTGCTAAATTTCTGCTGAAAAGATATGATTCACAAAGACCATTCTTGCACTACCTGGAAGTACACAAGCAACAATTTCACAGAATCATAGAATACTTTGGGTTGGAAGGGACCTTTAGAGGTCATCTAGCCCAACCCCCCTGCAGTGAGCAGGGAGATCTTCTACCAGACCAGGTTGTTCAGAGCCCCCTCCAACCTGGCCTTGAATGTTTCCAGGGATGGGGCATCGACCATCTCTCTGGGCAACCTGTGCCAGCGTTTCACCTCCCTCACGTAAAAACTTTCTTCCTTATATCCAGTCTAAATCTACCCTCTCTTAGTTTAAAACCATTGCTCCTTGTCTTATTGCAACAAGCCCTGCTGAAAATATTTTCCCCATCTTTCCTATGGGTCCCCTTCAGGTACTGGAAGGCTGCTCTAAGGTCTCCCCAGAGCCTTCTCTTCTCCAGGCTGAACAGCCCCAACTCTCTCAGCCTGCCCTCACAGGAGAGGTGCTCCAGCAGTGTGAATCTGCAGGAGGGGACCGCAAGTGCACGTCCACAGGTGCTAGGCAGCACGCTGCCCGCTGACAACTTCTGAGGGATCCACGCCTCTGCTGGAATGGCTTTAAGGACGTACTAACCAGAAGATGTTGAAAGCCACTACACAAAAGTACAGGCTGTGTGCGCTGGGTTTGAATTTGCATATAGAGAAGAAAAATCAGGATAAATCGCATTCAATACCACAACAGCTAACCATAAATTTTAATTTAGCTGATGTGATACCAAACATGACATCCTGGACTAGTTTGACCACAAAGTTGTGACTGATGTCACACAAACTAACTTGATGCTTAAATACATTAATATGCTGATATTTAGACCAGCCTTAAGTAAAACCTCAAACCTCTACCATTATTTTCAAATCAATTTAGATGAAGAAACATCGATGCAACAGCCATCCAGCTCTTCCAAGGAGATTACAGTGCCTTTCATGAAAGAAGCCAGGAAGCAATTCTACATGCCAAGTCGGTAAACAGGATTAGATTTAGAACTAGAAGAGTAATAATTCCATTTTTAATCAGGGAAAATGACAGAAATAATTAAAAACTGATAATCATTATGGAAACCCAGCTGAAACATTTGTTCACTTTAAATAAAAATAGTCTTGAGTTGGACTAACCAAGAGCCGTACTTAGAATATTTCCAACGCTCTCTTACTAGAAAAAGCACTTAAGTTTACTGCATTTTTAATTAAAAGAATAACCTACAGGACTCGGAAGAAAAATCTAGTACAGCTTTATGGATTACTCTACTGCAAAGAAAAACACCACAGTGTTAGCTGCATCAAGAACGACTAAAACAACTTCATCACGTAGTTCAAGTGCAGTCCAAAATAACTACTAATGTAGAATTTTAGTAATATAAAATATAGCTAATACAGTATTTTCTCCTTTCTCTTCACTGTTACATTGTGTGATTTCATTGCGTTGTCTTAATCTCCGATTAGCAAGGGATCACAAATATCAACAGGAGGGCTGGTTAGGGTGCGGCAGCTAAAACCATCGCCATGGGTGTACCCAAGTGCACTGCTCTGATCCTAACTCAGGCGTACAGGCTGCGCCGTACGGCTGAATGCCGTATTTCACCATCGCTGCTGCAGGGCCGGTAACTTCCCACAGAGGACGGCAGGGACGGCTGCGGGCAGTCAAGTGACTCAGTGCCCAGTTTAATTTGCTGTTGCAGAAGACAACACCCTTAGCTACCTTTTCGCTGGCGCTTTCAAGACCGAGCGTTCCACACATGGCTGATGCTCTGGCCGGATCCTATGGCCCTGTGGCTACTCCAGTGCACACCTCAGACTCTTCTCAGCTACTGGGAGTTTTAGAGGCATGAAGACGCCTAAATGCTGGTTCCCATACAACCTTTTTGTCCACAAAACCAAAAAAAAGGCAGTTCTACTGTGATAATGTAGACACAGGTGCAGTGATATCAATGTACAGGTGACCTCTGCTGCTGCAGCTGAATCCCCTTTGCACAGGAGAAACAACTTCACTGATGTTCTTGGCACCAGCACTACCGACCACGCTGAAGACGGCGAGGGAAACCTCAGCGTAAGCAGGAAAACTCTCACCCAGGGGTCCTATGGACCTCCAGGCATTTCTAGAGGGACACAGCACTGGCTCAGCCCTCTGAGCACCCTCATGCCTTCAGGAGCTGAATGCCCAACTCCAATGGCACAGTCCAATGTGCGTACATGTCCCTGAGGACAGCCCAAAGAAAATGGCTATCTATCCGCACCGGTCTGCGACAAGCTGAAAGCATAAATGGTCATTTAATCAACAAACCCCCTCAATTTCTATATGAAACCATGATAACCCCACCCAGGCACACGCTTTTGCCTCACACTCTGAGGGATCAAGCTCTTCACATACATTTATATTTAATCCCTTGAGTACTATTACAATGTCATAATGAAAATAACGGCTTTCAAGTGTAGCTATTGAGATAATCACACTCAGCCAGAAAGAATCAGAAAGCTCGAGTCCTCAAATCCAGGATTTACAGTGAAATAGCTAATGCTAACAGGTAGCATTTCAGATCACATTCTGTACTGCTGAATAAATTCAACAACCTTATACAATGCTGTCCCATCGGGTAGACCTATTTTCTGTTATTAGCCTGATCAAATAACCTGCAATACTTACATTGGGCACGTTGTGTGTTCCTGTTGTTTTCTTTGCACTTAGCACCGTTGCTTATTTTCACGTATTCAACAAGATTTTAGGAGAACAGTAAGATCAGATGCATGGGGCTTGCTTTTCAAAGAAGGGCACGTGCCTTTAAAGCTGACTAAATTTTTAAATTCTAGAGGATTCTGTTCAATTGCAAACCGAGAATTTTGGTGTGCAGCACTCAGGCTTTCTGACAGGTTTATTAGTTTATTCAGTTGTGAAGCTTAAGCAAAGGCTGTATCTCACAGCGAAAGTACTAGATTAGGGCTCCACTCTCAAACTCAGCTCCACAGATTCACAGGCAAGTATCTTACATCTCCCTGCATCTCAAATCTCCTTTTACAGATGGAGAAATTACTTCCCTGAATCACTGAAATAAAGCCAGAATAAATCTATTTATAAAGGTGAGGTGCTCAAGCAGGTGACATGGCAGAGACAGGTATCTAGTTAGGCAGAAGGGACTGTGCTCAACACCACATAATTTCATCAGAGTATCACAAAACACAGCACTGCCTCATCTAAAAGCCCTCTCTAAAACAAAGTGAAAGGAATCATATGCACCTCCTTAAGAGATGACCAGATAGTTGATATACAGACTTGTAGCATCCACTCAATTACTTTGAGACAACGTTGCAATAAATTGTAGGTCAGGCATGGTAGAATATGAATCGCTGGTCTCCAGCATTCATCAATTAGGTTTAAAAAGAGAGGTCAAAAGAAGATAATCCTCTTATTGCTCCATCAATTTTACTACTAGAGACTTGAAACGCAAAATTTGGTCCAACTTTAGCAACAAAAAACAACATCCCAAATCTCTGCCTCTCAACAGCTCCAGCTGGGAGCCCAACTGAGCTCCAGGAACAGTGGGCTGGCTCCAGCCTTAAGCACCCGCCAGCTCAACCCAACCAACCCTCCCAGCTTTTGAAAGCCCATCCACTGGGGAGCTCAGAACACAGGCGAGCAGAGAGGCTGGACGGGCCCCCGCACAAAGGTACTCATTTCTGAGACCTCCAAAGAATTTTGCTAAAAAACTCACGGCAAGAAGTTTTGGTACCTTCTGGTGCGAAGAGGGTAGAGAAAAGCAAGCACCGCCAGGAAGGCATCAAGTTGCTGTCTCTCCCTTCTGTATCAAGCTCTGAGTAACATTAAGACGTGACTAACAACCTTTTGCAGATTGCAGCGAGGCAAGAAATTGTATTGCCGCTTAGAGAATGAATCAGTAGCTCCAAGAGGAATGAGACCTTCGAAAGCTTTTATCTTCCCATGTTCGAATACACATTTTTTATGAGAATTTGATAAAAGTATAACTTTAAATACCTGCTGAAAATGCTTTAATCCTTAATTCCTTCTCATGAGTATTACACGCTGCCAAAACCTATCTGTTGTATTTGTTTCAATTCTCTCTCTGAATAATTTAGGATGAAAGCATGTTATAGAAAAGTCAGTGGAAGTAACAGGTTGGCAGAGGTTTCGAAAATCTGATGCCGCTCCCTTAAGTGACTCATTTTGGGGTTCAATGAGCAAAAAGGGCATTAAACTTTAAAGGGATTCCTGTACAGAAATAGCTCTCTGCAGCTGGCTGGACTCGGTAAATTTAAAGTGAGGTGTACACTCTGATGAGCAGGTTCCAGACTGCTCTTAAAAAGCTGGCTATCTGCAGCTTGCCTGTAATCTTGTCTAAATTACAGGCAAGCTAAGGATGGCCAGCTGTGCTTCTCCTAAACACGCTGTGTGCAGGAAAATCCCAGCTGGGGGGGGGAGGTATCCAGCCATCTCAGGCAAGACGGGCTGGGGAACCATTTCAAAAATAGGATGATCAGCCCGCAGGCCTGAGACAAGCACGGCAAAGCTGGAGCAGGTTCTGGTGACAAGCAGGATCCAGCCCCCTGACCCCAAGAAGACCTGGAGCTCAGACTAGGACCCCATCCCAGTGCAAGCATACATGTATTTAAAGGGGCTGGCACGCATGTCCACGTACTGCAAATGAGGTTAGCTGAACCCAAAACTGACTCCAAACACAATTCCTCAGATTTCTCGTTCCCCTTGTACACAACAGCTCCAGGATAAAACAACTTAGGGTAAAATGCTCTGGAAATACACAAACTATATTCAACAAATATCAGAAAAACTTTGTAATCTTCCTGAATCCACAAAAATCTGTGTGTGAGGATCCATCTTCCTTTACAGAGGCACTGAGGCACCAAGAAACCATGCCTGAAATGTGGGCAAGTCATCGGTGGCAGGAACCGATCTCCTGCTCCAACCACCAGACCATACGCCCTGCTAGACGCAGCCCCCTTTCATCTCTTCAGAAAACCAACAGTGAAAGCAACTTAGAAGGAAAGCTTTTGGTGGGGGAAATGAATCCAGCTGATCCCTGAATGCAGATCAGGAACCTGAAGGTTTACTTGCAAAATCTCACTCAGTACATTTAAGGTAGTGCTACGAGCTTGTCTCATGAACACAAGGCTCTACCTCCCCAAAAAACTCTACAACTGAAAAGCAACCTCCCAGCCCTGGAGCTAACAAAAGCCTCCACTGGCACCTCCAGAAGGGAAGCCGGTCTCCGAGCGAAAAGATGCCATCCCTGGACAGAGACTTCATAGCTCTTTGCTACTCTACGTCAACCACATGCTACAATGTCCCCAGCCTTTTATTATCGTGCCATCTCTACAGCTCTGCACATTTTGGTATAGAGGATGTTATTTTTTCTCTTAATAGACTTATTTGCAATTTTGGCCTGCCTGACCACTCACTGTCTGGGAGCTGTGGTTTTACTGGGCTCCTTCAATTAACCTTCAAAGACTTCAACCTTTCTTCCCCTGCACATTTGTACTCAGCACCAAACATACACTTGTTGGAGCGCTTCACTGTTTACTTTCACAAGACACATTTCTCTGATGTTCTACATCGCTGAATTATGCAAAAATAGCATACTCCACTGACATACTTCCTATACATTTGCAAGTTGTTGTATCTGTGTTTTATACACACAAGTGGCGTGTTCTCTGGAAACTTTTTTCTTCTGAGACACCATCCGCCCAAATCACCTCCGGAGAGCTGATCACGGACCCCACTGTATTTATACTGCAGTCACATCTGAAAGCTCCAGTGTGGATTGAAATCGGAGCTCCCAGCTGCTTTACAGTCACACAAGGATATGTGATCCTCGGTCCAGGAGCTCACACAAAGCTGTCGCTGTTTTCCCTATCATCGCAGACTCAGGCTTGTCAATTATTACATTGCCATTTATTTGGTCCTGGCTGGGCAATCTACATACCATGCCTCCTGCAGCTGGGCAGTCCCAGCTCCCATTTCATATGTCAACTCATCCTTTGGGGGAACCAGTCCACACTATTCAACAATGGAGGCCAGGACTTTGGCAGGCGTGAAGTGGCTCAGCCTCTTGTTTTCCAGGAGAAGTAACCAACGCACAGCTGATGAGACCCCAGCCCCTGCAGCGCTGGCCAATGCGTCCAGTTCGGAGAGAGCAACCCCTAATTCCATCTCTCTCTCCTCCAGCCCCATCCCGTCCCAAACCCTTGTCCTTCCCTACAGTCTGTTCACTGCCAGCTTCTCCCTGCCCCCTCACCAAACACCTTTCCCTGGAAAAGGAGATCCCAGGGAAGACAGATGTAAGATCCTCGGAAACACAAGGTTTCTTCATTAGCTGTGAAGCCCCGTGAGCCCGAACAAGGCTGCAGGCAGACCTTCCCTGCAAAGCCTCTATTTCCAAATAATCCTGCCACCTTCTCCCAAAGACGCAGCTCCAGCACCCCCAGCCCTGCAGATGTTTTCACTCTCAAAGCCACACTCCCAAAAAAGCTTCGATTTCTTTCTTCTCACTTGCCCAGAAGCACAAATCAAAAGCTGACTGCGGTAGGTATCATGGTTTTCTCATGCTCCCAGACAGCCGTGTTCTGCTTGTTCCCTGCATTACTCAACATTATTTCGAAATACAGACTCCAGCTGTTTGAGTACCTATGCGGATGTGCAACTCTGCCCTCCTCCAGCCTCAACCCCCTTGCTGCAAAAAGGCTGGAGGCCACGGTTCAGCCACATTTCGGGCAGCGGGACATCCCATGCTGCCAGATGCTCCGGGAAGGAACAGCAAGGGGCTCCCAGGGACACTGCCAATGGGTCCAAAGTCTTCACGGAGCTCTGGATATTAATACGGTTTACCAAGTCCAGGTGGCCCAGAACAACTGACTGCATCTACCTCTCTACTTCCTCCTCAAAAATCTCCTGTTCCTTTTAATTTCCGTTTAAAAAAAAAAAAACAAACGTAAATTCCAAAATTGAAGGTATGCTCAGGTAACCATGTCAAGCATAAAGACCTGTTTTAAACAGTAAACAGAAACTGAAATGTCATGCATTCATTCATATGCCTCCAGGAATGACAGCTTAAGGGAACATATCAAACCGTATGACTTTCCATATTTAAAAAAAAAACAGGTTGGTAAATTACAGTGATTTATCATTCCGTAACAAAGTACACACACAAAAAAAGTGCTTCCAAGAAAAAGATTAGCAAGAAATCATCCAGATGTCACTAAAGCGTTAAGATTAATTGGCTTAAAAAAATAAAAGCAGCGAGGAAATGACTTCCACTGGCTTTTTTGTTGTAAGTCTCATCCTGCAGCTTCCAGCTGAATGGACTCCTGTATTCTGCCTCAAGTCTCGCACCAAGGCTATGTGCATTTCTGGTGCCTGCTGCCTACGCTTGCACCTCTTACAGCAGCACCTTGCCAACTCCACTCTAGGATACCATAAAAGTGAACAAAAATGCAACTTTCACCCAGTTTAAGGAGCGGAAGGGGGAAGTGAAAAACATTTTCATTGCAGTTGCGTAGAAAAAAAAAGGCTCCTTTGTTACTATTATAAAAAGCACATTAGTCATTTTTAACCAAAACAGCCTTTGGCACGTATTACACATCCCTTACAGCAAAAGTCATCGGGTGCTGGCCACAGGTTTTCAGTAACCCCTTTAGTTCAGTGCACAAACCTGCAGCCATCACTCAGCAATACCCCCCCTGGGTAGGAAACCTGGGAGCAGTGAACGCTTCCAGTCCCGCGGCGTCTGGCCGGCAGGTTTCCCCCAGCAACTCGCGGGCTGCAGCCAGGCCACGTCACGCATGGCATCGCTCCGGCTGCACCGGGGCCCCGCGCGTGGGTCCCCCCTCTCCGGGTGAGCGCAGGGGGCCAGGCGAGCAGCCTCTGGTTTGGGGCTTCCAGGTTTCGCCAGTGTTCATGCAAAACCCAGGCATGGGCGAGGACGCGTCTCGTTCCTTTGGAGACGAGACTTCAGCGTCGAGACGCCGCTTTCCCATGGCTGGGGTAACCCAAAAATCGTCTTCTCAGACACTTGCCGCGGGCATGGAGCTGGTGAGCAGCAGCCACGCGGCTGCACTGTTTTAAACTCAGACTGATTGCTCGTGTTCCGTAATTTCAGGTTGGGAAGTTGATACCACACAGTTGAAGTCCTTCAACACACTGGATTTGGGGGTTTATGGTAATACTTAGCATAATCTCATGCAGGTTATTAAAATCATTTTAGCTTCCTCCAGCTAGGCACGTCAGTTAACATGCAAGAAACGTGCCTATCGAACAGTGCTGGTCAAGTGGATTTTGTTTTGCAGTTAACTATTAAACACACCTTCTCCTGCACACCCCAGACCTTGATCAAAATCCCACCTGTCCGGACCAGAATTTGGCACCCAGCAGCAGCTTCCCAGCCCCCTGCCCAGCATGGCCTTGCGCAATAGGGGAGGCTTTGTCTGCGTTTCAATGTCTGAGGGCCTGGAGCACACTCTGAGCACACCTTCCCCACCCAGGTTAATGCAATTGAATAACAAAGCAATTTTCAGCTGGGAAGCAGACAGCAGAAGGCTTATTTGTTTTCCCTCCGACCTGAGGATTAGAGGCACTCAGCTGCAGGGCCACAGAGCGCTGTTTGCTCACCTGGGAAAGTCACGACACCAGGTTTTCAGAGTTTGCTATGGCAGTTTCTAACACAAGCTGCGAAGCCCCCTCTCACCAAAAGCCCAGCTGCTGCTGGGGTATCTTCAGCAGCCACACGGCAATGTAGTGTGTGGAAGGGGAGACCGGCACGAGCGGCTCTGTGCACCCTCCAGAAATGGTGGAGGCGGGTATTAATGCAAAACCTACACGCTTTCCTTTTTCCCTCCCACCTCTGCTACTCTGTAGGCTGCCGAGCACCGCTTCCCAGCCCCCAGCAAAGCGCTACGGACCAGGTCTGGAAACTCCCCCGACTCATCCATCCGCAGCTATGACTCGCTGGTGCCCTGCGCTGCCTACCGCAGAGCCCCTGGTCTTCTTGGGGGAGGTCACATTCCGCGCCCAGGACCACCGCTCCGCTAGCTCCAGCGCTGTGGGAAGGAGACATCTCCCTACACACGCCGCGGAGCCAGAGGCCAGCGCAGCAGAGCCAGCCGCCCCTGCCCGGCAGCTGCCGTGGTCCCCAGCCCCTGCCCACCCCTGCCAGCAGCCAGCCCTGTAAGCTGAGATGCATCTGGGCCCACCAGTTCCAAATTGTTTGGAAGGGAAAACAGGAATAGAAATGCAGAGCAACTTTCACCAGAAAAAAATGTTTCTGCCTCTTCAGAAACAAACGCCTCGGTTCCTACCACCGCGGCCGCCCACCAGCACCACCTCCATCCCCTTACCGCTGCAGCAGAGCACACCTACCGTGACTTTCACATGTTCCCATGCCCACAAGTAATCCCGATCTTTTGACAGACCCAAACCATTTCTGAAACGTCCCCGCTTGCAAGCACTCATGCCATCAGAGTGGTGTCTAAGTGTGCCAGGTGATTTGTGGTCAGGCCTGAGTCAGCTTACAGAGGTTCTGCTCATTAGCTGTAACACAGGTACACCTCTGGCAACGCCAGGCAACGCAATTTATCTTCTGCCTCTCTCGGGGAAGTTGCACCACATTTGCCGTGCGTCTCCTGACAGCATGCGCACAGCTCCTGCAGCCCAGCTAATGCTTGGCAATTTGTTAAACTCCATTAATACCACTGTGAGTTCGAGCCCTTAATTACCCCGTAATCTAGACCAACTCTAGACAACACTAGAAAACGCAGGAGGGAAACCACTGCTGGTCTCCCATGAGCCAACCTCCAACCTGCCAGCCCAGACCTCGCTGCTGGGCTCATTTATTGGCTTTGCTTTGCGAGGCCTTTTTAAGCTACCTGAGAACATCGCATTCCAACTCTTATTGAAAGCGTAATTGGAAGTCTCAAAAAGCAATTACTTTAAAAGCAGTCTGCAGTGAACCAACTAACTACCCGCTTGTCCGCGAGCCTCTCGCACCAGCCGCAGCTCCGGCCGATGGGGCTGCGCTCCCAGGACCTGCGCACGGAGCTGAGCACCCAGGGAGGCTTCACGCACGCGAACAACGCAACAGCTTCCCCCTGGAAGGAAGAGGGCTCTGTTGGTCGCCACAAATGCTGCCCCTTCCTCAAGTCCTTCGACACCATCCCACTGAGAAAGCCAACAAGCAGCCGAGAGCAGGCGTGCTGAGCCAGGCAAAAAGGATGTTCGCATTTGTTTACAATTCAATTAAAATCTGAGATCTCGCAACCAATAAAGGCAAAAACTACACTCCGGTTCGAGAAACCCCTAAATCTTATGTGACCTACGCCTTGCAAGGCACAATAAAAATACAAATATTTACATGATAGCTTCCCCTTTTTTTCCCCTGCTTTTGCACTGTTTGCAGCACAGCTGGGTTAATCCCATTTCCACTGCGCTGTATTCTGACCTCCTTAAACAACCCCACGCTAGGATGTTAAAACACTCTAATCTATAAATAATGTATTCCTCTCATCCAGCAATGGATTACTGGGCCATAAAACTCACTGGAACACACCGCACAGTCACCAGTTTAACAAAATAATACTGAAAAAGACATATCAGTAGAGAGTCATCCTCTTTCTTGACAAATTCTTTTCAAGATTTTACGCCACCATTACTTTTGCATTGGACTTTTCTTTTTTAATAAATTGTTTAGGAGCTGGTGTTTTATCCTGGTGACCTCTTTTTCCCCCCCTACCAAAGACCCTTTATTTTTTGGCGCTGTTAATCCTCACAGCATGCCAAAAGACCAGCACCGGCTAACTAAGCAGAGCCAAAGCGAAGAGGGAGCCATAAAGGGCTCACTGCTGCAACACGCTACAGGGCCTTGACACACACGGCGAGGCCAGGCTTCAGGCCCCAGCCAATTTGTTGCCCCAAGCAGGGAGGTCCTATTTCTGCACACACACACACCATCCCCATCCTCCCACCCCAGCTTCTGGCAGGAGGATGGCCGGGCATTCACTTGATCAGGTCCCTGATCCTGCAGGAAACTATCCGTATTTTCCTCAGGGTTCATTTTCAGACAGCCATTACCTACAACTCAAGCCGTAATGTGCAACTTCATTTAAAGATAAATGAGTCTGGTCTGAAGACCAGTGTCTAGCAGGCTTGCTCCCACTGCTGCCGTGGTGCAAAATCAATGCCTCTCCTACGCCGCGGACGCTGGCAGGAATCCTACCACTGATTTCCCAGAGCTAAAGCATAAAGCTCAAGCAAATACTTAAATGATGAAAATCTGCGGTTTGGCCGATTTTTTTCTAAGACGCATTCTGGAAAAATAAAGTGTTTCTGCCTCAAAACAAGTTGGAACCCTCTTAAAAACAGCAGCACATCCTTTAAAGAGCCACTTCTGCAAAGCATACCCAGGCACGCCACACTTGGGCACTTGATTCCTTAGCTCCATTTGCCATGATTACCACGGCAATCTTCCACGCATTTTTTGTAATGCACAGACCACTTTTAAGTCCAAAAGGACTGGGGAAAAACAAGCAACACACCGACACCCACAAAACCTGCTTCCTTCGTTCCACTGCACTAATCACATGTGAAAATTTAAATCACTCCCGCAATATGAAGATGCCGTCAAAGGAATTAATAGCCACCTTGACAATGGGTTGCTGGTATATTAAACGAAACAATTAAAGCACTAACGTTTCCACCAGCTACCGCGTGACTTCATTCCCCCAAAAAAGGTACGCATCACACGTCGCCTCTGCACGGGAGGATTACTCACGGCTGATGGGTTAGAGCGCAGCTCTGAATCAGGTCTGAGCCCTGCCCGTCAGAAAGCAAGCCCGTGCCCCTCAGGAAGCAGAAGCCACGTCTGACATTGCTGCAGCAGCCCCAAAGGCAGAGAGTCGGGACGGCGAGCCGGCCCCTCGACGGCAGCCGGCTGCTGGGGGAAGAGCAGGGCCGGGAGTCAACGCTGCCCGCTCAGTGCTTAGTCACAGTAATTGCAGGGCCAGGGCTCTGTACTCACATTTCCTGTCACCAACCCAAGAATTAGGCAATTTAGATTTAAAGATAGTAACCGGTATATAAAATAACTTGGTAAGCGATCGCAGAAGTAACTAGGAGAAAAACGAGCAACCTGATAGGGAAAATTTTCCCCCAGCCCCTGCTTCTGCAGCGGTATCAGACCTTCGGCGAGTGCAAGACCCCACCAAACCCAAGCCTTCCCACCCTTGCTGAAAAGCGCGGCAGCGTGGCTCTTCACATTTCAGCTTTCCCCACCTCGCAGAAATACCTAACAGAGCTCAATTCAAGTTGAAACCTTTCACAGGGCTCATTTTCAACAATTAAAGAGCATGGCAACCTGTAATTACTGAAAATAAAGCCAGACAGCTGGAGAAGTAAAGCATCTTTAATAAGTAACATGATACTACATTTTCTCTCTTAGGGAATTTAGCTACTAAATCCCCAGCTCCCATCCAACCCGTTTTAGCTCTGGGTGCCCACAACGAATCTGATGTGCTCCTGCTACCCGCAAGCAGCGCAAACCCTGCAAAAGCAAACGACGCTTGACGACCTGACGAAACGCGACTCGGAGAAAGCAACACCTCCGTCCGCGCCGGGGAAAGACAGAAGTTAGGAGCGGAAAGGCTCGCGGGGCTTCCCGGACACACAGCGTCTCAGACAACACGACCACGCTGCACCCCTCAAACACGTCTCCCCAGCTCTAGCTGAGCTGCAGCTGCCCCCGCTCCCCCAGCCCCGCACACACAACGCAAGCAGAAGTGAAAGTCGTTTGCGAAGTAGCTTACCGCTCATCATCAACAGCACAAACATCTTTGCCTCTCGTACTTCCCAAGCCCCGGCTGCCCGTGACAGACAGGAGGAAGCGCCAGCGTTTCATTCCCCTTCTGCTGCAGAGTGGGTGTAACTCGTGAAGTTTCATGCTAAGATGAGATGGGTCAATGGGGTGTGTTTGAAGGTTTGGGTTTTTGCCACCCCTTCTTCCCTCCCTCCCTCCTTCCCTCCCGCCCTTTCCTGATTAATTCCTCCTGTCGCAGGCTTCAGATGAGCTGCCGCTCAGCCCCGCTGGCTCCCAAAATGGGAATTCCTAAGGACACCCCTCCGGGGTGACTTGAACTCCAAACCTGCCCGGACGAGGTCCTGTGCAGCCTGCTGTAGGTGACCCTGCTTCGGCAGGGGGGTTGGACCAGGTGATCCCCAGAGGTCCCTTCCAACCCCACCATTCTGTGACTCTGCAAACTCACAGCCTGGCACGCTGCGAGAGGAGCCAAGAACAGAAACACCCAGCCACCCCACAGAGGCGACTCGCACATCAGCTACGCGTGAACCAGCAGCAGGGTCCCCTTCCTCGCGCTGCTGAACCACCTCGTCCTTGGCATTTCATTGCATTTTCAGGGAGCAATTCACCAGCGAGACACAAAATAAAAAACTCCTGACTTACTCTGCACCTTTTGCCACCGCCCTCGACTCCCTACATCCCAGAGGATCCCTCCCTGGGTACGCACCCAGACGGTGCTTCTGCGCGAGGACACATGTTCAAAATGCGCGGGCAATCGCCTCCCGCTAAGCTGTCCACAGGTGCAAAAGCGCTTGCAGGAGCAGGAACTACAGGGATTTAAAAATTACTCATGGATCTGGCTTTACTTAATTCACTACCTCCACGTAACTGTCTCTGGATTAGGATTTGAGCAGCATCGTCCTCAAAACCGGGGTTGATTTAATGGTTGCTGTAAGTAAGAAATACCGATACAAAACCTAAACCAGCTGTGTCTGTCCGCCAGCTTCCCCTGCCTTGACTCTGCCCCATTACAGGAGAAGAAAAACAGGAATCAGACTGTTCTCAGAATGAAGCAGACAACAGGGTAAATAATTTTTACAAAGAGAAATCAAATTAATTAACAAATTAACATTTACAACTCTGTGTGATACTTCAAAAATACAGAGTATTAAGTGATAACCTTATCTTTGTAGCTCTATCCTCTGCAGCCCAGCAACGACCATAAATTGGGAAAAGGACATACTCATTAGGAAAAGAAAAAAGAAATAAAAATGGCAAAAGGTGTGTGCAGGAGCCCAGCTCTCCCACAGGGTTGTACGCACAGTTGTGCATCTGCAATAGTTAAACAGCTGTAGCGAGGCTGTGGGGCTCCACACGCCCGGGTGCTACGGATGCTGGAGGAGAGGCTGGGAGAAGATGACTGTTTCGGGCCAGCCAGAGATGAGACGGCTGGAGAAGTGATCTGATACGGTGCAATCATTCTTACCCACCCCATTATCAGAAACAGGCGTGCAAGCCGGGTTTCCTGGTACAGCAGCCAGTTTTAGCCCACTTCAAAAGCAGGTTTGGTTCAACTTCACATCTAAGCACTTGCAGCATCAGATGTTTCCAATACATCTGCCCACGCTCAGAAAGCACCAGGTCCCCCATGACCACAGGCACTCCTGATAAGCACCAGTCCTCCACCTCGACAGCAGAAAAGGGCTGAGGGAGGGATAGGACCAGACGCACCGTTTGGAGTAGAAAGCACTGGAACGATCGACCCTTGGCCTTACGGCTAGTTTAAACACCAAATGAGCACAGCCAACAGCTTCCATTTGTGGGCCAGGCAGGAGAAACAAACGGGAGAACGCCCAGGGGAGCACACTGCCTCCTCCAGAAGTTTTCGGCGCCCATAACTAGCAAAGCCCGAGCAGGCAAGCAGGTCTGGTGGACCGAGAGTGACTCAGAAGGTGGTGGGGGCTGCTGCTGCCCGCCTTCGGGTTCACTCGGGCACGGCCAGCACTCACCATCTTCCACCCGTTGGAACAGCCCGACGGGCGTTCAGAGCTCTGACACCACCCACCCCTAATCGCTCCCATCAAAACGGCTTCGCCATCACGCGGAAACCGGTGCGTACGTACACACAGCCGTGCGTGCACACAAGCTCCCATAGATACAAAGAAATTACACTCCAGTCCTAAAGGAGGAACATACATGCTTACTATGACAGATTGCAAGCGATTGTCCGAAGTGTTCTTCAGCTTAAGCGGACTAAAGGAGGCACACCCTTCTGCTGCCAGCATCAGGTCCATTTGCAGTCTGTCACAGCAGTTTGGGGCACCTTTTCCTCCTGGCTTGCTGCTACCTATAGCAAATCCTTGGCACGGCCAGGACTCCCAGGAAAACATGAACTGCGTGTGCCCCATCCCTGTAAGAGCTGCTTGCAGAAAGCTTCAGACAACCAAGCCATTAAGCCAGCAGGTCCCAAGCCGGTCTGGCCATGGGTGGATTTTGAATCAGTGCAGATGGTTAAAAGACAAGCAGCGATTTCCCTCTCCCGTCACGACCCACCACGCAATAAACAGCAAGACTGACACAGGGAGAGAGATGCACAGCAGAATTACAGGTGCCATCACGTAGCTAAGATCTGGAGTTTTTGTAGATACAGCACTTGATCCGGTTGATCCGGTTGCGGCTGCAGTCGTCAGGAAGGGCTGGAGGGAGAGGCAAGGGAAGCCTTCTCCCCAGCCATGTACCCGCCAGCCCGCCCTTCTCCAGAGCTCTGCTGAGGAACCAGGCGACGGGCCTCGTGGGCAGCCCGGCCGGGGCAGGCGAGCCGCCGCGGCCCAGGGTGCAGGGAGAGGGTGGCCCCGGCCACTCAGGGAAGGTGCGGAGCGGCCGGCTGACAACAGCCTTGCCGAGAGCCCTCCCGGGCAGCGCCGCGGCTTGTCGGCTCACGCCTGCCCGCTGCGGGAGAACAGGCATTTCCAGGCGCCGCGGCCCCGTCACCCCGGCTCGGCTGACGCACTGGGATACACGCCTTTTGATGTGGGCTTCCTCCGACGGCGCGCGAGCCAGCTTACACAAATCGCAATGCTCTCCTGCGCTGAGCGATTAGCGAAGACCTACCGAAACCTGTTCTCAGACAACCTAGCGTATTCCACCCGAAACGGGCTGGAGACAACGGGGCCAGCCGCTGAGCCGGCCGACCGGAGGGGACGTCGCCTCCAGGGGCTTGAAGCAGTGATAGCGATAGGACAAGAGGAAACAGCCTCAAGGTGCATCAGGGCAGGTTCACATTGGATATTAGGAAAAATTTCTTCACTGGAAGAGCAGTCAGGCATTAGAACAGGCTGCCCAGGGAGGTGGTGGAGTCACCATCCCTGGAGGTGTTCAAAAAACGTGTAGATGTGGCACTTCAGGACACGGCTTAGCAGGCATGGTGGTGTTGGGGTGCCGGTTGGACTTGATGATCTTGGAGGTCTTTTCCAACCTTAATGATTCTACGATTCTATGATTCTAAGTGGCCACCGGCTATCCCCTGTGCCTGGAAGAGTGCACGTGTTTACCCTCCATTCTCAGCCGAGTAAAGATGACACTGCTGGGAAAAGCCCCTTTTCCTTCCAGCATCAGCAGGACAAATCCCAGCAACCCTCCAGGGAGTCCGCAGGCTCTCCCAAATACCCAGCTGAGACGTGGAGACCCCTCCTCAGAGCCCAGAGGAGAAAAGTTCCCCTGCGTGGCATGGTCCACTGCAGGACAGCACCTCCTGGATTGTGAAAGGAGGGGAGAGCGACTCCCAGCAGACACGAGCCAAGTCTGCATCCTCCTTAAAGGTGTATTTATCAACCCTAATTAACATCCCGGGCTTCTCACACCCTGGCGCACCTGCTAATTAACGCACATGAGCTAATATCATTTTAACAACGGATTACCACTTTGGGCAGAAAAATGGTTGGGAGTCACTTCAGTACAGTGACTCACCCTGAGCACAGCAGCAAGGTAAGACAGGAAGAGCATCGGCCGCACTTGCACAGGGCTACGCAGACCGTATCTCCTTAACTACGGCTTACTTTACAAAGCCAAGGTGCTTCAAAAATTCATGATTGTATCTGTCCTATTTTCCACCTGCGCAAACAGATGGCCTTGGAGAAGCGTCCTGTCTCCATCCTCCAGACGACTGAGCCACTCAGGTCTTTCTTCAAGTCCTTACAGCCACGGTGGAGTTTCTAATGGTCCCAGCCACCGTGACTATCTCCCGCCTTGGTCAAGCATGTTTCAGGACACGACCCAGGGACCACAAGGCTCTTCTCTGCCAGCAACAACCCCAGGGGAACACCAAAGTGCCAGTTTCTGTGCTACCCCAAAACGTCCCACAGCCACAGACCAACCCGACAGCATAGGCAGGCACCCTGGCACACGTCGCTGCAACGTTATACTCCATTTTCGTATATTGCTGTAAACGACAGCCCTATGAATGCGACCTGGCTTTCAAAGTTCAAGCCGACTCTTGCACGTCCCTGTGGCTGATGCGGCCAAGCCGTGCACCAGCTTCCACCCTGGTAACCCCCACCCCTGGAAGCAACACCCACGCTTGTGCCTGAGGCGCAGCCTCACACATCTGGCAGGAGGGACCAAGGCCCACAGTACTGCTAAAGCAAAGGGCTGTCCCTGTGTAGGCAGGGACGCAGTTTGGCTTGAGCCATCTTATATTCAATGATAAATTGAGGAATAATGTCGACTTAGGTTGCACTTATTTGTTTTTTTCTAAAGCCTCACGTTTCAAACTGGATCGCCATGATGCAGCAGTTCACAAGAGGGCACTGGTGGAAACCCAGCACGCTGCCATCAGAATCACTCCTACCCCCTCAGACTGATGTTTAACACTGCCTGCCTTCGCTTTGTCCAATAAAAGCCCATAAACCAACCCCAACAATTAAAGAACATTAACACTGTGAAAAATTATACTAGTATCCATACTCCCTGTTATCAGAAAGATTTTCTCAGCCTCATGTTTCTGTTTGGGATTAGGAAGGGAGCTGTGAAAGGCAGGTATTGTTCAGCCACAAATAGCTCCCTTTCAGCCTTTTGCTTTTTCAGCAAAAGTAAGGTAACGAACTACAGGTGGGGTTTTTTCCCTTTGGAGAAGTCAGCAGATACATCAACTCATGGGAAAACTGATCCCCGTTGTTACACTGCAAGGGTAGTTGAAAAAGTTTTCTAATGAGATACAGGGAGTGGGTGCTGGTGACGAGCCAGCACCCTCGCCTGCGAAACCAAGACGAACGGTAAGCGCCACGAACCGCCTCTGGAGCGAGTACAGGCTAAATTTTAAGGTTTGCATCTTCTCCCGCTGCTTATAGCTGGCAGTTCTCGCACCGACTTTGCTGCACATCCGCACGCACACCGCTCGCAGACACTCGGCGCGCGTAACTTCACAGGCAAAGGCAGGGCTCCTTCTCTCTACCGGGAGCGTCCAGGTAAAACACACACTGCCGCATACACAGGATTCATATCTAGAGAAGAGGCTTGCTTCTAGTCACCGAGCCTCAAGAAGGCACCCGCAGCGGTGAGGCTCTGCTGGACACGCACACACACGTACCCGAAGCTGCCACCAGCCCCTGCACCTCCCCAGCACCAGGACGGTTTTACAGGGTAGCCGGGCTGCAGCCCGACGGGGGGAGTGGGGAGCGGGCACGGCTGTGACGCCCGACGCCACGCAGGGTCGGTCCTCACCGCAGCTGCCGTGCGGCGCAGTGATAGACCGGAGTTGAACAGAACAGAAACCGTTTCCTTCTGTGGTGAGAAGGCTCGAGGAGGAATGCTTTATTCAAGACCTCTAATCCAAACAGCTCTTCTCATTTCTTTGAAAGACACTAGGCGGTAGCTGCTGTCATTTTCGTGCTGCGTTCTGACACGCTTCCACTGCGTCCCTGCCAATAATTTTAATTTTGTTGGAAAAACCAGCTCAAAATGAGAGTGACAAGCTGTATGCTGGTGATGATGCTGTCAAGTGATGGATAACGTAGGTTTACATTAGTTGTCAGAATTTTTCAACACTAAAAATAGGTATCACAAGCTTTTGGATTCACCACATTGAAGTATTAAACACACAGGATATTCACACCTTCAGAAGAGCCCAAAGCCACTCACAGCGCAGTATAACCAGCAATGTGTGACGTACAGCAAAGGTCTCTGAGCATTATTTATTTTGAGAAGAAAAAACAACACACTGCCTTATGAAATCTCGTAACAACGCTGGCCAAAGCAAAGACAAGACACTGCACACAACACAAAACACAACAGCACAATATGGGATGCAAACACATGCAAAGAAAGAAAGAAAGAAAAAAAAAAAACACTTAGAAGAGAGAAAACCCGGCATCCTGTTATCCCAGCTCTTGGTCCAGATCCCACTGAAAGGGAGGGCAGAGACCTTCCCATGGCAGCTCCTCCTTTCCCTCCTGCCATCGCTCGCCTGCCCCAGCCCAGCAAGAAAAGGCCCAGAGTCACAAGGCTGGAAAAGGATGGGAAAGACCAAAAAGCAAGTAGGTTGCCGGAGGGCTGACATTTCCATTCGAGGGATGACTTCTCCCCAAGCGGTGACCCGCCAGCAGACACCGGCCAGGCAGCAAGTCGCCAAAGGGGACGCTGCTTTTATGTTTTCATGGGTAACATGGTATGGGGCGGGGCGGGGGGGGGAGATCATTTACAAACCAAATCCAGCTTGCTTATTCCCCCTGAGTCACTGAGATGACTAGCACAGGCAAAGTTGTCCCTATATTAGGCCAATATTTATAGCACAAAGAAAATGAAGCATCATAAGGAATTACTAATTAGATGTTACCATAACACTGCATAGAACTGAAGCAGCACTCCAGTGTGCTTTATAAATAATTAGCAAATTAACTTTCACAATATCCCTGTGAGGCAAGTATTATCCCTGTCTGCTACACGGCCAAGCGGAGAGCGAGTGGTTTGCTCACGGCCGCAGCCCTCGAGCAGCGGCAGGATTACAACCGATGCCCTGGTACCCCATCATGAACACCTGACCCGGGCATGGCCTGCTCACCCAGGGTGAAATCCCGACTCAAAACACGCTGCTGTGAAGTTAGCCAGGGCACCTGACCTGCCACCTATGTTTTTATGCCAATGGTGAGAAGACAGAAGATACCTGTCCCAGCATAAAGCCCAACAGTACCAAAACCTACCAAGGTCTATGCCGCTGCCTTAAGGAGAGACCTCACCCCACAGCCACACGCTCCCCTCCCAGCACACGTACCGGTGCTCAGGGCAGGCCAGTGGCTTGCTGGTTCAGGGGGCAGCTTGGAGTGAAAACTGGTCCCACTGAGGGAAAAAAGCAGGGTTTGGGCAGAGGGGTTCCCTGACCCATTCGAGTCCACAGCTGGCTGAGCACAGGGATGGGGCATCGAAGAGGAAGAGGGAACTGGGAGCCCGCTGGTTACATCTCCTGTACCATCAGACCATGGGCCACACTGCTGCTCCCTCCTATGCTCAGTCCAGCAAGCTAGGGCTCCTCAGTTACCATCCCAGCCCCACACCTCTCCACGCACTGGCCCGGGCTGCGTTTTCAAATTCCTTGCCACTAGGATTAACTGCGCTCGCAGCCACAAACCCGGGGCCCGAATTCAGGGCTGACTGAGCAGCTGAACCCACGTTACGTGGCATGGGCACGACTCTGTTCACTCTAGGGATAAATTCCATCTTACACCAGCGTGAGACCAAGACTCCGCCTCTTCCCCTGCTCTCCGGAGGAGCACGACAGACAACATGCCAAAGCTCAAAGTTTGTTCAATGACTCAGTCCCTTCTGCTCTTCCCAGAGGAGGCACCTTCTCACGCTTATGGAGAAATCTCTTCGCAGCCACAGAGCCAGGAGAGGCCAGGCAGCCGAGGCTGCACCGGCCACAGACAGACCCCCACCATCCCTGTCCATCCCTCCCACCTTGCCCGCGGGGACTGCAGCCCGTGGCATTGCTATCCTTCCCGCAGAGCCAGGGTCACCGCCGGCGGGGACCGCACTGCCCGCTGCCCCTCCAGCACTCATCTGCACGTTGAGTGGAGAAACATTGATGACAGGCACGTGGGCTCCTTATGTGCTGGGGGCATGAACTGGGGTCCACCCCAGCAGATCCAAAGCAAACAACTCTGAGCAACTGCCCCTTCCCAGACTTAGCAAACTGAGCATGCAGCTTCAAGTATGGGCTATAAACACCTGCTAACTCCACCGGCACAACAGCAAGCACCCTTCCAGCAATGCTTCTGTCCGGGCAGTGCTTCCCTGTGCATACAGCTGCCACCTTTCACCGGAGCAAGCAGTCTGCCACAAGTGTCCTTGCTCCCTCCCTCCCACACTGAGCTTTTTACTGAAGGAGAAGACCACGGCAGCACCAATGCCATCTGCACACACCCCCTGCCCACACAGCCCAAAGCAGGCTTTGGGAATGAGATCTGCTCAGAAAGCTCCTGCTGCAAGCCCTCACACTGCCGTCCCACCAGAGGCCACGCTGCAGACCAGGCCACCAGGCAGCTCTGGGCTGAAGGCACCGTTCCCATCAGCCAGTCCTCCCCGTGAAGTACTCGGAGACTCTCACCAAAAGAAGCAGTACAGACACATAAACCGCTGCTATTGCTTTCTGCCAGACACGTGTTAAGAAAGCAGGCAGACCTGCACCTATTTCATACGCGCTTGCATAAAAATAAAAAATGCTGCTTGACTGTGTTCTCATTTCTAGAAAACAAGCTTCAATTTATTTCTTTTCTTTTTTTCCCAAATCTTTACAGCCAGATGGTAAACAAATTCTGCTCAACGTCACCTCAATGAAAAAGAAGTCCCGACCTGGTTTTAACCCCCCCGGACCAGAGCACAACACAGGAATCACACTGTTCGGGTAACACCTCTCTCTGGGGGGGCCCCGACCTGACACCCCCCACTTGCAGCCTGACCCAAAGCCCTCCGACACAAGCAAGGATCTTGACTTCAGGTTCTGCCCAGAGGGCTACCACCACCAGCTTTCACAGGATGACTCGAGGTTGCGAAGACCACAGCTGGCAGACAGGGCTGGCACAACCGGACTTGCCATCCCCAGAGGTCTCAGAGACTTAAGGAGATAAGGCTCTCTGTCTTATGCCTTAGTGCCTTCCCTTTTTCTCCTCTTTCATTAACTTGTTCTAGCTACTCTAGAGGTCTTTTTCCCTTTTAAAAACCCACATCAAGTTATTTAATTGAAAGATAAACACAATTTTATCAGAAAGTATATGCTGTTTTTCTGCTTTTCCTATTTTCACTCCCCTCATTCACTGCCATGACAACATCTCGTATAGCTGTATTTCCATCCATCTGTTTGCCAGCGCTGCGCTCCTCACAACGACCAAACCTTTAATTTCAAGGCATAGTTTGTAACCATCTACGGTTTCTGTCAAGCATCCATACTGGTGGTGCCCGTGCCAAGTCTGGGTACACTGTGTTACAGTGGTCATAAAGTGAATCACTGGCAGTTCTGTCGGGATATAGAGATCTTCACCATGCAGATGCTCAAGGTGAAAAGCGAAGCGGGATCGGGTTTTCCAGAGAGGCTGTGCAGGCTCGATCCTTGGAGGGTTTCAAGATCTGCCTGGAGAAGGGGCCCAAGTAGCCTGGTCTGGTCCCAGAGCTGGCCCTGCTTTAGGCAGGGGCTTGAACAGCAGACTCTCACATGTCCCTTCCCACCTGAGTGACCCAGACACAGTGATCCCAGGCTCAGGGGCACCCTCCCAACCAAATGCCCAGGACCATGCCTGTAGGAGAGGGCAAAACTCCACATCAACAGCAGATGAGCCTTGCATCAGTGCTGGGTCCACCCAGCTACACTGCCTTGAAACCTCCTCACGGATCGCAGAAGGGTTTGATCCTGTCAGACCATACCTATGGCCATGACAGCTGCTTCCTGCCTCCTTCCACACTGGCTGTCAAACATGCCTACCAACCTAGCCCTGGGGCCAGCCACAGCACCCCAACCCGCTCCAGCCCAGCAGAGCTGAGGGCACACCAAAGCAAACAGATCTCTGCTAAACTAGCTGACAGCGAGTGCCAAAATGGCAGACGTACTCACCAAAGTGGTTTCACCAGCAAGCCTGAAAGGCACTGACTTCCAACTGAGGTTTGTAGTACCAGCCGGTGGCAGCAGGATGGCAACCTCCTGTGAGTCCCCAACAATCTGCAGAGCACACCTCTATCTACACCCTCTTTCCCAACCCACAACAGAACAAATCTGGGGGTCTTCTGTACCTAGCTTGGGTGTGGCAGAGGCATGCTAAGATAGGATAGTACTGAGAAATCCCACTGGTGATTTTGAAAAGTATCAAAATTACAGGAAATTGTTCAGACTCCCTTTATTAAGAAAACAAGAAATTGAGAAGCGTGACCAGGAAACACCATGTAAAAAGCTGGCTCTTTTTCATGGTTAGCGGGCAAGGAAAGGAGGCGCAGAACAAGAGCAGGAGGAAACCATGAAGCAACTGGAAGGGTCTTCTCCAAATTGCAGTCTGAAGTCCTTCGGCTTTCTTTTGATACCAGTAAATTCACAAGAAAATAAAGAGTCTCCAAATCTTGTTCTAAACTACTATGCAAAAGAAGGCCACAGCTTGTTACAGAAAAAGCAGACAAAGAATATATCGTTTGCAACACTCAAACAATGGCCCTGCTCTTGCAAGCCCACTCCTGAGTATTTCCAAACCAGTGGCAACACTGACAGACAACACATAGATCGCTACACATTCACGGTGTTACACACTTACCATTAGAAGACCTGCATTAAGGTCTGACCTCAGCCTGCAGCTTCTATCGCCACTGCCACTTGACCTTGCCTTTATACTTGCACAAAGGTGTTTTTGAATGCTCAGAGACACATAATTTCTTCAAGTGATCCCTAAGACTAAGAGTTCACGTACAGATTACCTTCTTAAGCAAGCTCACAGGCAGAGACCTGGTCTTCTTTACTGGCAAAAGCCTCGTACTCTGAAAATCATAATTGCACTAGAACTGCTGATCAGTTTTCCTCATTTGTATTTCCTTCCCCCCCCGCCCCCCCTTTTAAAGTACTGACTGTTCCTTTTATTTCTTATGAGGCTTTTCAATACTTGTCTGTTACTTGAATGTTAAAGCCTGATTTGTGATTAAACACAACATTTGGGAGGCGGACTGCAATGCTGCCTGCTGTCACTTTTCCAGCTGTAAGCAGCTCTGGGAGATATCAGCGTTATCATCAGGGCAGACCCTTCTCTGCATAAGCCTGTGTGACCAAAGTTATTTCTCCCCTATTCTATACCCTCCTCCCCCCTAAAAAAACCATGATTAATACACAGTGGGATAGCTACATGGTATGAATAGCGGTGGGTATGTATTGAAGTGGCAATAAATAGGGCAATGGCAGGGAGAACATAGAAATATGTTGCAGAGCAATACAATAGTTCAGTTTCATCAGTTGCATTAATTATGCAAAAGCAGTAATCAGAGACTGTATGCTTAAGCATGTCAAGAATGCTGCACTCGGTAACATGAAGAAATTAGTTTCATAACTTGGCCCACTTCCCCCACTGTGGCTGCACTCAGGAGATAAGGGAACTCTTCAAACTTAAAATGACCACGTTCCTCATTTCAGGGTTCTGTGAAGACCAGTTGAGCTACCTGGAGGCCAGCCGAGGTCAGACCAGCATAGAGGGTGTGACCATCAATTTCTCGTCCATTTTAATGATGCAGGATGGGCCTCACAGCACACCCCTCAGCCACAGGAAAAGGGAGCCTCCTACATCAGTCATGAATGAAAGCCCTGGAGAGACCTCTGCAAAAGCAGAATAAAAAGCACAGAAAGCCTCAGGCCTTCTGCACTCTTCCCATTAGGTGATCCTGCAGCATGAGGGATCCAGAGTGAGATGCCTCCTCTTCTTTGCTCTCCACCCCACTCCCAGCATGGATCTCTGGCTGGTCCTTAAAGCAGGTATCTCCCAGGTCATCATCTTGCAGGACACAAGTGAAGAAGCTCTGAAATCCACAGAAAAAAAGCACAACCCCACAGCTGGCAAGGAAGGGTTATTCAAGGGTGTCCATCTGTCACTGGGCTTTGGAGTAAGGGATCCTAATGACATGGTTTGCTGAGGCCACAAGAGCGCTAAACAGGCTCCAAGACACCTCCTTTCTCCTCAAACCTCCTCAAAAATGACACAGCCAGATGATGCAGAAGGACGGAGACCAAAGAGCACGGAGCCCCAGCTGTACGTGCCCTTGAACAGGGAAAAGGAGGGGCAGACCTCCGAGTGGTTGCGTATTTACACAGTAACAGCACCACTTGAGAATTTATTCATTGCAGGTAGCACACAGACGCTCAGTTCAGAAGTGGGACGCACTAAAGCACTCGGAGAGACATCCGTGTCGGAAGCAGGGTGCTGCGAGCAGAGGACGTGAGTGCTGCAGAAGAGGCAGCAGCCCCTGACAAGCAGGAGCCCTCTGCGCGGCAGCTCAGTGCCTGGGACCTCGGGGCAATCCCAGGAGAATCGGGAAGGGCTGGTCCAAAGTACATCGTGGAGAGGTCCAAGCTTTGCAAAGTGTTTCATTAAACTGCTTCCCTCTCCTCGGTCAGCTTTCAGCAGAGTCCAAAAGCGCTGGGAAGGGGCTGGATTCGCAGCACTGGGATAAACTGTTCCAATGCACTGGCAAGGAGAGATCGCAGATGGTGGTGGGAAGCATCAGGCTGCAGGAGAAGTTTTCCCCCCTATGTCAAAGCCTCCGAGGGGCATCGCTGACGAACTAAGGAAAAAGTGGCTCTGCACTAGAGGAAATCCTGTTGAAGTTGTGCTCCGCGGGCTGCCCACGACCTCCACTTCTCCCTTTTGCTCTCGTTAAGCAAGGGGCAGCAAAGCCTTTCAGGCAGCCTCCAAAACTGCCCATCATTCCTCAGCAAAAGACGGAGCCATGGGATTGATTTTAGATGCATGAAAAACACCCTTGCTTTTAAGCAAAGCTCTGGTACCTGCTTAAAGCTGATCATCACGCTTATAGGTTTTGCTACGTAGGCGTGAATGGTGACACACCTTTCCTTCAACAGGCACCGAAAGCTGGGGAGACTGCTGCTAACTCGCACTCTGGTGCAAGTGGGCAGTCAGAGGTTCTGCAAGATGGTAAAAAAACATGCCAAAGGAAATGTCGCTGGCTGTATCCATCCTAGCACCTTTCAATTCATCACGCTCCAACTTGATTAATTAAAATAAGGATGTGCAGTAGCCATAGCACACCTTCACTGATTAAGTCAACTAGAGCAGAGCTTGCGGTAAGTAAAGGACAGCAAGATCTCTGATGCAGCTTTATTAAATGTGGTGTCTCCAGGCTGGGCTCTCAATCAAAATCAAGGTCCTGCTACGGCTTTGGCTGTAATTCCCCAGGTCATCGCAGCCATCCCTTCCTCACCGAGATGGGAGGGATGTGCATTGTTGGCCAACAGCACCCCCAGGCAGCCAGCTGCCCCCCGACCCTGTCCTGCCTCACCCCACTTAAACTACTCCACATCAGGGCTGCCAGGTCCTGCCCACGCATTCCCACCTGCAGGCAGCCACTGGCCCGCCTCTAGCACCCCGGCTCACAAAACACAGCAGGCCAAAACAATACATTTTCATTTTCTGGCCATTTTGGCTCCCTGAACTTGCTTACTATGCAATGAGGAAAGCACCGGTGCAGCTGCAGAGAGGGGAGCAGGAACACATGGCCCCGATTAAAAGGATGTCTCGAGCTCAGAGCCATGCCTCCACCACTTGGCAGCGAAGCACGGCACGGAAGCGGGGCTGGGTTACAGCTAACCGGGTGAACAATACACGGTTTGTATACTAGATCAGTACCTTGGTCTGATTCACAACCACCCTGGCGATGTGGTTGTGTGACAGGGCAGGATGCCCCAAGCTGCAGGGGCCAAAGACTTGCTCTTACAAAACCCAAGCCGTACACCAGCACGGAAACATCCCTCATGATTTTCCCTTCCCACATGGAAAAAAAAAAAAAAAGAAATTAACTTCGGGGATTGCTGTGAAAGGTGCAACAGCCTTCAGAGCAGCAGCCCCTTTGACCTCAATCAGTATTTGAGACAACAGAACAGGAGAGAAGAAAAGAGATAACGAAGAGGAGACCATTCATATTTTTCTCTTTTAGTTTTTTTTTTTAAGGTGCACTGTCAGTCTATACCCTCAATAAATGCATGTGAGTCTCTTTATAACATAAATGTCAGCCTTGCGGTGGATTGGAACCTTGGGATTACTGCACTGACAGAATTAACATATTAGACATAAAAACCATAACATTTCATTATCCACCGTAAACTGTATGTGCTTTCACTCTAGGGGAAACTGGAAATACCACCAAATTTCACTACCATTTTCAGTTAACTGATTGTTTTGCCACGTATTCGCATACTGGCGCATTCAATTTAATGATGTATCAGTCTTCTAGTTTCACTCTTCTTTCTCTACTATGCTGACATTATTTTAAATCAATTTTTTTTGTTCTGTTTTTGTCTCTATGAAGGTACCACACTACAAAACCACTCAGTGGAAAAAAAAAGAAAACGCTTGCCCTGGAACAATCAAAACAGATCATATTTGTCAAGCTGAAAACACACCAGAAGGAACCCAACCTGATGTCTGAAATAAGGGTAGAAAGCAACATGGAGGTAATAAAACCTCAGACACAACAGGCAAGACTTCGACCCATTTCTAAGCAGGCTAGGGTCTATGGTCAATAGTAAGGTGCTAAAGAACAGAATCTGTTCCCTTTTGTGGTTCAAACTCGCTGTATTTTTCCTTCCCACTATTAGGCTGGCTGCAAATTCAAAGATTTGCATAAACCACAGATTTTGTCTGTCTCTTTGAAAGGTCAAAAATCAGAAGCAGCACAAACAAACACACATGACAAATAGGCCAGCTGGCAGCAATTTGGAGTGACCACATGGAGGAAGTGTGGAGAAGAATAAGGGCAGGAGAGGAGCCTTTAAAAGCCTGGGTCATACACATATTGCAAGTTACTGGGTGCCTCAGGGGAATTTTGTTATTTAATCAGTTTTGTATCTTTGCAAGGATTAGTGACCAACTATCCAGATTTAGCGCTGTCATGTTTCTATAAATGTTTCTGAATACACTTTCTTTGATTAAACATGCAGCTGCTGACATGATTTTTCTTATAAACATTTCACTATGTGTTACACTGCCTATTTCAAAGAAGCCTTAACATTTTTATTTCTAAGAGACCACTCGTTCCCCCCTGGGGGCTATGGAGCATTGCCTTAGCACAGAGAAAGGAAGGGACAAAGAAACAGAGCAGAAGGAGGGTGGGCAGGAGCTGCAAACAGATACAACAGTAAAAGTCTTTACCAAAACCATTCTGGTCATTACTCACATGAGGGCTTTACAGAAGTAAGTAGGAAGGTAGGGAAACATTTGCTGTCCTGCGTAGCTTCTGGAATGAAAGAGAAAGATTAACAGGTCAACTTCCAACATCGAGCCAGATGCACACAGCTGGTGTTAATCTGCATGACCCTCATTACCTGCAACAGACCTCTGCCAAACTATGGCAGCCAAAGAGCTGGCCAGATTTTTATTACTAACATCACCTCAGCCCATTAATGCAGGGGGGAAATAATTCAAATCGAAATTGTTTCTCACTATTTGTTGCTGTTTATATCTTGCCAGAGCCACAAAACACAATTAAGTCGGTTTCCCTTCGGTTTGCGCTCAGGCAGCTCCAGGCACTCAGGGCTGCAGCATCTGGGGCTGCCAGTCCTGCAGGGAACATTTACTTGTTTAAAAGCAACTTTTTCCACTGGACTTGGGTTTAGCTAATTGTACCATTCCTATTGATCTTGGGTTTTATAAAAAGCTTGGCTCCCAATTGCATGCTGTCAGCAAAATTACGCTTGGGGGCCAAATTTAGTGTAGTCTGGCTCCCACAAAACAATAAACGGGAAGCACTGACATAGGTTTAAGTTAGTAAAACAGAATGCATTTAAAAAAATAATTCTTTAGAACTCCTGTCCAACTAAAGCACTAAAAGGTCACTTATCCCCAGCAATTATCATCACCGCACACTGTTCAGAGACTGGAAATGTGATTGATGACTCCCTGAGCACCATCCAACTGAGATTTTCCACAGCCCTTCCTGACCACCCCTCTTCACATCACCTCAACACACGGGTTTGTGGGAGGGAGAGCTTGCTGATGGCTCGTTAATTAAAACGGTTGTTTTCCCACAACAAGAAAATGGGAAGAGAAGAGCTTCCCGTCGCCGTTCGACCCACCACAACGTACCGAGGCGTTTCAAAACCCTCCCAGGCTCTAAGTGCTGTAGATGATGTAACGTCATCAGACATCTGCCAAAGAAATAAGCAAGCTCCGACATGCCTCGCCCCAAACCTGCAAAGCAATTTCTATCCCAGTACGGGAACTTGTACCAGGTTTTAATACTGTCTTCAATATATCCCCTTCCACAAAGAAAATCTGTGCCCGCTGCTGCAGGAACACACTTAATCCCTGTAAGCAGATGTCAGCCTCCAAAGCTGAGAAAATGACTTTGTTCTTTAGGATCAGGGAATTTAAAATGCAAGAAGTTGAAATGCCCTGATGAATTTGGTAACTTAAACTCCAAGAGGAAGCACCTGCTTTCTAAATAGCTGCCCAATTAAAAGCCTGCCGCTGTTTTATGCGCCCATAATTCAACGTGAACAGTCTTTTGCTAGTTGACAATCTATCAGCTACAGTCAAAGAGCAACGCAGCTGAAAAAGGAGGCAGCCACTGAGAGCAAACAGCCCGAATCCTGCAGCATTTCCCCATGCAGCCGCTCTCAGACGAAAACTTCCAAGCCTGGGTTGCTCCACAAGGATCCACCAAACTCCATGCAAGCTCCACCAACCACCTTGGAGGGACACCAGTTCACCCCAGCAGTAGATCTGGGGCCCGGATCCACATCTCTGATGCACAGCTACACCTCCCCTCTCCCAGTAACTTGCTCACAGAAATAACAGCATCTCCCTTCACTAGACGGTAGGTAAGGTAAGGCTCCAGTACGCTGCAGGTAAGATTAGGCATCTTCCCATTTATTCACACCAGCACTGGCAGGGATGGAGAGGGGAAAAACAAAAAAACAAACAAAAAAAACCACCAAAAAACCACACCACAAGAAGGGATTTTCACCAAAAAGTAAACAAAAACACAAGCCAGGAACACACAGGAATGATCAGCTTGCCTGCAGGATTAGCAACTGCAACAACAAAAAGCGAGAAACCGTAGCAATCCCCTTCGCCGAAGGAGACAAAGCGGGAGGCTTCTCATGGCAGCCTGCTGCTCACCGTGCCACCCAGGGCAGAAGGCAGCGAGTCTGGAGCCCAGGCTGGAGCTTCAGATACTCAATCCAGGTCCCAATCCACCTTCACATCGGCTAAGAGAGGCTCCCGCCGGTCGCTGGGCAAGGACGAAGCCATTCAGCCATTTCCCAAAAAGTCTCATTTACCTGGATTGGGTTGTCGCTTTCTCTTAGCACATCCAGGTTTTCAAGAAAGAAATGTTTTCCCTGTACACAGGCAGAAACTCGGCTAAAAGTAGGGTTCCCACACACACCCCGTGGAGCGAGGAGGACTTGGCAGGAGAGGGACTGTATCTACAAGGATTTCGGGCAGGACCAGCAGTAGATCGGCAGCCTTTCTGGGAAACTTCATTTGCGTTACTACACGTGCACAAAGGGTATCAGTTTGGAAGTCTGAAAACACGCTGGCGTGAATCCTAATGACGAGCAGACCTGTCGCTTGACTACGATTAAAATCTGCGTCGATACCCAGGGCCGGGCTGGGCGCTTCCCCCGTCTCCCACCGCCTCCAGAGGGGTGCGGAAAGCCCTGGGGAGAGGCTGTGCTGGCCCCCATCCAGCGCCCAGGCCGGCAGTGGCTTCAGGGAGCTTCCATCGCCACGGCTCAGCACAGGCCGGCTCCTCAGGCACGCTCACGCCAAACGCCGGCCGCCCGCACGAGGCACATGTGCCAAAACCCGTCCCTCACCCCACAAAATCCAGCCCCTGTCCCAGCACCAGAGGCTGCCCTGAAAGCAGCTCCCTCTGACAGGAGGCATCTCCCTCGCCTGGCTCGGGGCTGAAGGGACAGACACACGGACCATGAGCCCAGAGCAGACTTATATCCATCCAGGCTGGCAAGTCCCCAGGAGAAGCAGACCCCAGATTTCCCAAGCTAGAGAGCAAGAGCAACAAAAAGCCTGCCCCTGCTCCCCGTCCTCAAGTTCCTCTTGCAACAAAACCAGGGTGAGAGGCAGTCCTTGCTTTGTGCCCACCACCAAGCAAATGGGCTGCAGGCAAGGCAGGAGGTGTCCTGTAATTAAACACCGCATTGAAACACTCACGTGTAAAGAGGACAAGTTAAGATTAGGCAGACAACCTCAGTTCTGACATCTTCTACGTTTAGCTTGCTTAAAACTGCAGCTTCAATAGCGTGTATTTCATGCAGAGGTCAGGATGCAGTTTTTAATGTGTCTTTTGAAAGGTCCACAGAAAAACAAATGAAAATGTTTTTTAAAAAATTTAAATTATTCTACGTAAATTAACCAAAGTTTGGTTAAAACATCTACAAAAGGTTTCCTTACCTTTGTATTTTGCGTAAGACAAATCTGTGATATCTGACTACATTGAGGTCAGAGCGCTCCTGTTTTTTCTGCCCAGGACTCTCCTCGGCAGAGCTCTAGCCTTCTTAGGGATCCATTTTGTCTTATCGGCAAATGCCTTTTCTTCTCTTCCACTATTCTAGAAGCTCGTAGTGAAACCCAAGCATCCCCAGCACCTACTGTAAATCCCCAGTCCTTTTTTCTGATTTAAGAATGGCTGCAACATTATGGTATCATCATACAGTACTTATCCTTGAAAACATGTAACTCCAATTCAACAATCCTATTACATATGCTCCCAGCATTTGCACAGAAGCGATTTAGCTCTTAGCTCTCCATTGCTTTATCTCTTCCTGTGTTTGCCAGTGCAGAAATTATCTCAGGCTAAAGACAGGTCATGTCCAAATGCTTCTCCTATCTTGCTGCAAATCTGGAAAAAAAACCAACCATCACGTAGCTTGCACTACCCCGTCAAGCCTCCCAGCTCAGCTTTTAATAGCCACCCCTCTGAAGTGCAGTGGAAGGAGCCGGTTAGCGTCCCATCTCTCAGCAATGCTATCAAAAAGACAACTTGTGCAATCAAGAGGTCCATTCAATGCCCTCCAGGACCACAGGGCAGAGGGAACCTGTGTCACGCTCGTAAGGACCAGGGCCGCTTCAGCAGTGACGGCAGTACGAGTCCCACAAGCTAAAGGGCAAAGAGCCCACCTAGAGCAGAGAAGTCAGAAGGGGAGCTCCCACGAGCAGAGATGGCAAAAGGACAAAACGAAGGGAAAATAGGAAACACAGACGCATGCACGGATGGAAAAACCCACCTTCTATATTTCAGTGACTTGCCCTAAAACTTGGGGCTGGAGTGTTGGGGTAAAACCACACCAGCATACCACGCTGCTGCCCTCTTCTGCCTCTGATCCCCCCACACTGCACGTACGTCCTTACCTCACGGGCACTGCCAGCTGCCCGTGGCCCTTCCCGTGCCCAGCAGTATTCATGCCAACTCACTGCTTTTGTCAGCAAACTGAGCCACCATCGAGCTGTCTCCATGTCTCAGGAACACACTCACCTCTTGCATTAACAAAAAAAAACAACCAGAGAGCTAAAACACTTCTGTTTCATTTATTCCAAGTGCACTGCTCCTACAGGCCTATCCTCCATGATATACTTACACATTTCTTGAATCATTGTCTCCTACATCTAATACTGAAACCCTGTTTTAATGCTGCTTCGCCATTCACCTGCCACGGTACCCCCTTCTGTGCTGTTGCCCAAGACCTGTCTCTTACCTCATCCCTTTTTTAATTCGTATCACGCCTCCCAACACATTCTTGACAACTCATAGTTTAGTCACCATTAGCAAGTCTAAACCCCGGCTATGCAGCATTTGCCAGCGAGACAGCTCTATCTCCGTGAGAACATCAGCCCGGCTTTCTAAATACGCAGCTCTCAGCAGGTCTGACGCTGCAGCCCAGGGACAGCCCACGGAGCAGGCAGCGCTCTCGAGAAACTTGCCCTTTACGTAGAAGTACTATGGCACTTACAGCTGCTTTTGACTCATCTTGCAGCAGGTCCCCTCAAGGAGCACCCACTGGAACACAGAATGAGAGGAAAGGAAGGATTAAGACAAATGGCATCTAGGAGGTGGTTTTGTCTGCACTGATCATCCTACCAACTAAATAGTGACAATAATGTTACAACTGAAGGGCAGGAGACGTCACTCAGAGTACACTTCCACTATCAGTGCAAACCACGACCACGAAAGAGACAGCACAACCCAGGGCTGCACATTCCCACCGGCTCTTTCACACCACCGGAGCATGGCTGCACCCACCTGTCAGTCAAATCAACCTGCTAAAACACCCATCTGATGAAAACAGATTACTTTTCAGCCATGTGGCCTGGGAACACTGGTACTGACACAAGCAAGGCAGTAGGAACACAGGGCCCAGCAAAGGAAGAGGTGGGATAATACCATCCCCTATCAGCAGCAGGTCAGTCCTGGAGCATTAAATATCAATAAAGAAATAAATAAATAAATCACCCAGATGCTCAAGAAAGTTTTTGGTTTTTTTTTTTTTCCTGAAAAGTAAGCCCAGAGAAACAGGCAGCAATGCTGCAGTTGGCCCAATCCATGCTCTCTCAACACCATCAACGCTGCTCGGAACGGTTTCTTCCGTGTCCTTCCTAACGAGCCTCTAAGGCATATTGCTGGTTTGCCTTCAGCACCCCTGGGGAACACCCGACCCTGTCCTGCAAGCACAGCACCCCACCCCACAATGAGCCATTTCCATTAACCAAGCCAGAGTTTCACTAATGACACTGCCCTACCAAAAATTTCAAAAACAAGCAGGCTGCAAGGTGCCCTGGAACAATCCCAGCCTTTTCTGCTCAGCTGCGTCTCCTCCCCACCCTTGCGGCACCGTGAACTCCTTTCACCGTGCCCTCGCAGCCAGACCCCGAGGTGCGCCTTTCGGAGCCTCTCACCCCTGACCCACCGCTTCCCACAGCCGTTTCTCATCCTCTTCCTCTTCCTCCCTCTCTCCCTCCTCCAGCGCATTCCCACCAGCCCACAGACCCAGCCTTTGTCTTCTCCCCCGAGCAACACCGATCCCCGTGCCCTTTCCTCACCCCTGCTCCCCCTCACCACCCGGGGCTATGAACCGCACTGTGGTATTCAACCACGGCAAAGTTTAGGAACATATAAAAGTCCCGGGAGGAGGGAAAAAAAAAAAAATAGCCATTGCATTTATGCTGGGCGGTTTTATTTAAAACACAGCTTACGCCCGACTCCAGACACCGTCGATTGCAGATGCAGCCCTTCTCCCCGCGCTGCCTGCCTTCCTCGTGGCTCCCGCCAGCCATCACCCTTCCTGACGTCCAGCCATCGCCCCTCCAGACGTCGTTCCTCCAGCAGCCCCATGCCAACATGGCCCCAGCTCCAAGGGGGCCTCCGGGCAGGGCCGCAGCGCAGGCCTTGGGCAACAAGACAGCAACAGCAGCAGCCATGAACCCCTTCGCCGGATTCCTGCCTTGTTACCACATCAAAACGGCAGCTCCGCGGGCCAGCGCCAGCATCACCGCAGGCACACCGTGCATGCCGAACCGAGGACATGTTCCCAGCGCAGACGTAACACGGTGCCAGAGGGGCTCACCCAGGGGCACGGCAGACGGTCATCAGAGAAGGCCACAGTGAAAGAAGCCGCCGATCTGAAGAGATATGCGGCGACCCGAACTGAAGCATCGCAGGCCTCGGGGAGAAAGCATGTGACGTGTCACGACCACTGACGTGCAGCAGAATACCACAGGATCAGGGTCTTTGCCTTTGGTTTCCGCGCTGCAAGTGATTCTCCAGAGCAAGAGCAGCCCTTGCAGCAACGCCTCCTGGCCGAACAAGCTCACCCACGCTCACAGCAACACGAACGTGCTTTCACAGGTCCCTCCGGCAGATCCCCTCTCCAAGCAGATTCCCAAGGACTCCCAGACAAAGAGCCACAGAATCACAGAATAGTAGGGGTTGGAAGGGACCTCTGTGGGTCATCTAGTCCAACCCCCCTGCCGAAGCAGGGTCACCTACAGCAGGCTGCACAGGATCTTGTCCAGGCGGGTCTTGAATATCTCCAGAGAAGGAGACTCCACAACCTCCCTGGGCAGCCTGTTCCAGTGCTCCGTCACCCTCAGAGGGAAGAAGTTCCTCCTCATGTTCAGATGGAACTTCTTGTGCCTCAGTTTATGCCCATTGCCCCTTGTCCTGTCACTGGGCACCACTGAAAAGAGCTTGGCCCCATCCTCCTGACACCCACCCTTCAGATATTTGTAGGCATTTATAAGGTCCCCTCGCAGCCTTCTCTTCTTCAGGCTGAACAAGCCCAGTTCCCTCAACCTCTCCTTGTAGGAGAGATGTTCCAATCCCCTCACCATCCTCGTAGCCCTCCGCTGGACTCTCTCCAGTAGCTCTTCATCTTTCTTGAACTGGGGAGCCCAGAACTGGACACAGTACTCCAGATGAGGCCTCACCAGGGCAGTGTAGAGGGGAAGGAGAACCTCCCTCGTCCTGCTGGCCACACTCTTCTTGATGCACCCCAGGATCCCATTGGCTTTCTTGGCAGCCAGGGCACACTGCTGGCTCATGGTTAACCTGTCGTCCACCAGGACACCTGGGTCCCTCTCCACAGAGCTGCCCTCCAGCAGGTCCACCCCAAGCCTGTACTGGTGCATGAGGTTGTTCCTCCCCAGGTGCAGGACCCTGCACTTGCCCTTGTTGAACCTCATCAGGTTCCTCTCTGCCCAGCTTTCCAGCCTATCCAGGTCACGCTGAATGGCAGCACAGCCTTCCGGTGTATCTACCACACCTCCCAGTTTGGTGTCATCAGCAAACTTGCTGAGGGTACATTCTAACTCTTCATCCAGGTCGTTGATGAAGAATGTACAGGTGCAGATGACTGTCACCGGGTGCAGACGACCACTACCACTGTTTTGTCTTCAAGTTTCTGTGAATCTATGTATCAGACAGATCAAAGAGGGCAACTTCTGCAGCAAATGCTGCTTGCGTTTCCAGCTTCGCCTTCAAACCAGCCTCTCTGATGTTACAGCTTCTCTTTCATTGCTGCTCTTTTTGTCTCCTGGCCCCGTCCACAGCTCTGGCCTTCTATTACACTGTTTGCTGCATTGTCAATGTTATTTTCTCTGTGCCCACCCGCCCCTTCTCTTCCCTCAAACTCACTCTTTGCATCAGTTTATCCAAAGGCACCTTCTTCCAGTTCGTGTTATTGCTTGCTTTACGATAGGGCTGCAAGATCTGAGTTTGCACAGGACTGAGCACATCCCTTCCAGACCAGCATGGCAAACAAATCATCTCAGAACGCACGCAACAGCATAAAACAAGGTGGCAATACACATGATGTTCCTGCACCAGATGATTACTGTTTATACACACAAGGCACATATAAAAATCCTTGTAAATGCTTTTTGAGAGGGAGATGGGACCAGAGAGCTCTTCTAGCCTAAAAAATTCTACGATTCTGTCATCTTTTTGCAAACAAAAAAAAAAGACTAAACTGGAAACAGCACTGCTCACCCAACAGCACACAGCAGAGGTCTTCTCCCAGCTCTGCAGCAGCATCACCGCATGACCTTTGCTGTGACATTTTACTTCTCAAAAAATCACAGTTCAATCCCATTAAAGCAGACAAGACATCAAAGGTTTTCTTTTGCAATGCACCTAGTAATCCACCAATGGAAACGGTGATCTAAAAAAAGCAGAGAACTACGACTACTCTTAAGACTGAGAAATATCACCATAGTACAACGTATTATTATTGTATCACCTGAGAAAAACTTGTAAATATAAACCAGTAAAGTCCTCACTGCTCAGAAAATAATTCATCCTTTTCCCTTTCTTCAGTCCTCATTGACAGGGGGTAAGGAGGGCTGACTTATGTAAACATGCTGTTTAAATGAGGCATCTCTGACAGCCATCAGCTGTCCTGAAAGAGGCCGGAGCTGGCCATGACAAGCGGCGCCCAAACAGCAGACAGGCACCCGGGCCAGAGGCTCAGCCCCTCGGCCCCGTCCCAGCACACAGCCGCAGGAGCAGAAGGACCGACGGCAGCTACCGGGACCACCAGCATCACAGCAGCACCGGGCACCACGGCTGCCTCTTCAGAACCGGGAAAACAAAGCGGTCTCTACCAAACAGACCTGGCAAACAAAATTCAGGAACCCCTCTTGGCATTGGCTAAGAAGTAGTTAACAATAAGGAGGTCTCAAGTTCACTTTCTTGTAGAAAACATATTTTACTGTGGTAAAGAATTGCAGGCTCTGTCCTGTTTCAGGCCCAAAGGTGTCCGTGCCTTCCACTGGTGTTTTCCAAAGTGACAATTCGCCCCTAGGAAGTGGGGAGCTCTTCAGTTAGCACCAGCAAGCGAGAGAAGATGTTTAGCTTGACAATTCGACTGTCAGTGGGATTTTGAAATGTCACTCCCACACCTAGCAGATGCAGTTGGCTCATTCCTCATTTTAGAAAAATGTACTGAAGTTCCTTTTGTAATTGATACAAAATGTTTCACAAGGCTGGAGCTTTATTTTGAAAAAAAACCCTCTTGTTCCTTTTCAATACACAGGCATTTTAATTAATTCTCTTGAACTTATTTAAACTGCTCTATCCTTTTTAAAGACGCTTTCGCGGGGACAAGCTATGTCCTTAAGTAAACCCATAAGGCACTGAGCTGAACTAAAAATGCCCCAAACCAACACAAAAGACTAAGCTGATGTTTCAAGAAGGTGGATCCTCCACCTACCATCATTCTTGGCCCTGAATCTGCCAAAACTTACATCTTTGAATAACGCTGGAAGGATGACCAAGACAAATGTTTGTACAATAAAAGCTTGAATGTAACTTGTTTTTAAACAAGCATGTAAGACAAATCACAACTGGAATGACAGTATGAAAAACAAGTGAGAGGGGACACCAAAAACCTGTGGGAGAAAGATGACATGAGTTCCAGTTAGTTTTGGTACCTTGTCTTACAAGCGAGCTTACCTAATAATTTGAGTACCAAAACTAATCTACTAGATGAGCTTTTTTTTTCAATATAAATTTTCAGTCCATATAAAAATTGTCCCAAAAAGCCTTAAACACCACAAACCCACCTGCACTCTTCACATCCTCTTTACCCCTTCCAACTTTTTCCTCCTCTTTGGCCAAATGCACCTGGAAGAAGTGGAAAGACATATAAAACATCCCCAAATTTACCATAACTTGAATCCAGTATATATGAAAATGTGGATAGAAAATTTATTCCTGAGTTAGAACTCCACTCAGAAACAAATCTTTGATTTTTATCCTGTGGCACCTACATCTCTCCCTGTAAGTCGTGACATTGAACTTCATCGAAATTGGACCACGCTGCTAGGAAAATTGCCGTGACATTTTCTCAGGGCTCAGGTCTGTATACCCATATGCTGGTCTTTAACTTCATCAGCTAAATATATTGGATTTGTTTCTCAAGGTTGGAACAACACTTTTTACCCTCTGTTCCATCATGCAAAGTTTAAAAGTGAATTCAGTTGGTTTTGGTATTTGCCCTACAACTAAGGCAATGATCACATTATCACCAGCATTAAATTCAGCTTGATCTTAAAACTCAACACAGTTCTGTAAACTGCTCTTCTGTTTTCACAGGAGGACTTGGTTGGATCTTCTTCTCTGAGAAAATTGGTTGCATAGAAATATTGCCTGTACATATATATATATATACACACACAGATATATATATATATATGTATATCAGCTCATGAAATGGGTGCTAACATTTGGTTGGAGAAATGAAGACAAGCACACCCTGTACCAAATTCTGTGCAGTTGTTATCCTCCATTACACAAACACTTGGCAGGCTTCCATTATAAAATTTATGCACTAAAATTAGCTCTCACAATTGCAATCAATTGCAACAATCAAGCGTTAAGTAATTCCAAAAAAAAAAAAAAAAAAAAAAAAAAAAGGTGAGCATGGAAAACAATGTTACAGCACTGCAGTGGTTCCTCTATTTATTCATAATCATGTCCAGTACAGTCCTTCTGTCCATCGTTCATAAGGCCACAAGCACACAACCCGTAAGCAGAGCAAGAAGCTTCCTTCTGCAATGCCCTGGAATGTTTCCTTGTCATTTCATTTTTGGCAGACTCTCCCCATCCCCAAGACAGGGAAGGATGCTAGAAGGAGACACCAGAAACTCTCCAGTGCAGAAGATGCCCGCCTCCAGGTCCCCACACCCCAGCGTTACTCAGCACCTCTCAGGCTGCTTCATGTACCCCCTTTTCCTCACCCCAGTTTCTGCAGACAAGCGACCTGGGCACCGCTGCTCCCTCCGTCCCCCGTCGCCCAGGACCCCTCCACGCGGTGCTACAGGAGGGGATGGTGCAGCTCCACAGGACCCCATGGAGCCACAGGGCCCGGGGACAACCCGGCCCTGGCTCCGCAGACTCTTCCCAGGGCTGAATCCCGCCTCGGGCGCTGGCTGTCGAGTGGCAAAGCGCAGGGGCTTTCCAGGAGGGGCAGGGAGGGACAGGTCCCCAGAGCAGCACCAGGGCAAGCTGTCACCGTAACAACTCGCAGAGCGGGGACGCGTGCATCAGCGCTTCCAAAACAGGAGTCTGATTTTCTCGCTACAGCGTGGGCAGAGGTAAAGCGTTAAAAGCCATCTTACTGACCAACAGCAAAGCAGCAGGAACACTCCTCAAAAAGATTTCCACGACCATAAATGACTCTAAGACAACTACGCAGCGAGTTGGTTGATAGGCGTTTCTTTTTATCATCCCCTTTGACGCAGATGGTATATATTGTGTACGGTACGGTGCCAGAGCAGAACTCAAAGTTACAGGCAGCTTTATACAGATTTTTTCCCCCTTGAAACAACTCATGAAACTAGTAATAAATTTTATATTTTTTGGAATGAAAAGTAGATAATGTATATAAACTTCAGGAAACTAAACACATATGGCAAGAATACACTAGGGAATACAGAATACTCTAGAGAATGAAAATAATGAAAAACCCCTCTCTCTGTAATTCAGTGCAAATATCACATCTGATTGCCTCTTCTCTCCCACACGCATACAAGCAAATCAATGCCTGGCACCCCACTTTAATCTGACAAGTCCTCCATCTTCTATACTAACAGTCTACATAACTTCTGGCCCTTGAGAACCTACATCTTGCATGTCAGCACACATTCAGACTGAATTACCTGCCACTATTTAATTCACTTCTGGGTTTTGGGTTGCCTTTTTTTTTTTTTTTTTAAACAGGTCACAGCTGTACTACAAAGGAATACAGATAGATAAATAAGCATTTGGTGTTAAACAAATATTTTGGGTTTCCAAACAGAGGAGTGAGAAAAGCTTGCATGGTACAGCTTGATCAAACCAGAAGCAAAGCCCTCAGGTACTATACATTTGTCTCCCTTCCTCGGTTCCTAACAGCAGACGCTCTTCTGACCCAGACCTATCGCACTGAAAACGAGCGTAAATGCATCATTCTTTGTATCATCTAAAAGCTATTTACAGTCGTCAACGTGAAACAAATTAAGCTGTTTTGAACACAATAGCGAGCCCACCAACACAAGTTTAAGAATTTTCCGTGGACGTCACTTGGCTTTGGTCCAAGCCTGTAATGTCATTTCTCACTGACGTCCTTTCGCACCATGAAATTCATGTTCACAATTCATATCAGATAAAGCCAAAGAGGCCCCTCAGCAAAGCATCCAGAGAACCAGATGACTCTTCAGCAAAGTCTACCATAAAAAAAGGGTATGGGCATGATCAGAAATGGATTTAGCATAACACCACTTCATATGACACTAAACAGAAGCTGGAATCTAGCACATCCTGCCTTTATTTTATTTTTTCACTGAACATACCTGTTCTTCTCATTCAAAATGAGGGCTGAGCTATTTAAAAAGCCAAGTTACTTCATGAGCTATTTCCCTTAGCACACAAGCAAGCCCAGGCAAGAGAAACCATCCCTCCAAAACACAGATTCTCCCCAGAGAAAGTGCAGGGGGAAATCTGTAGAGTGAAAATGCTCTGTGACTGCAGAATAAGCCCCACACTCAGCGTTTCAGCACAGCACAGTCCATGACAGCTTCTCCCCCGCTCCAAAATGCATGTGGCAATGGGTTCTGCCGTCAAGCTCAAATCAATTTGGCTTTTCTGCTCACAGGCTGAGCCGCACAGACTGAACCTGCAGGTTCACGTTGCTGCACCTCTCCAGGCAAACCGGCCGGCACCAGAACAAGGTGACTGGCAATTATTGTACTGGAAAACAAGAGCCACAAAAATATTTTTTAATATGAAAAGTCTCTCAGTTGAGGGATGAAAGGGTCTTTCCAAAGGAGAAGAGCAATCCCAGAAGACCCATCCATCCCGTGGCCATCCACCCAGCAGGATCAGACGTGTCTTTCGAAGAAGAGCAGGAACCTGAACCCAGGTTCCCACTCCCCAGCCAAGCCTCCTGACCACTGCCAAGGCAATGCTCATCGTCCAAGTCCAGAGCAGCTTCTTTACTCCCTCTTGCATTCAAATCCAGTTTTAAACTCAAGCACAATGAAAACATTTCTGAATTCTTGGAAGTTTTATAGGACAGCGTTTACATTTTCAATGCAATTAGAAGTTCTGCATAAAATGCAGTGGTGATGTCAAGTTATTTAAAATTCCTCATTTTGAGTTAGCATTAAGAGGCAAAACAGCTAGGGAAAGGTTTTAGAAAATATATGAGCTGTAAGGAATAGTTTTAAATATAGCAAAAAAGGAGATGGCTAAAGGAAAGGATTTGGAGAAGAACTGAAGCCGATAATCAGGAAAGCGGAACATAACAACACATCAGACTGCAGAATGCTCTCCAAAAGCAATGAAAAGATAACCATTGCGAAAAGCATTACCACAGCAGAAGATGATCAGCAGCTGAACACGTCTCTATAAATTCTCATGCTCCTGCATTGCTATGGAAATACGATATCCCAAATACTGGAATCTTCTTAGATTGGAGAGACAGGGAAAACCGCCACACTCTGAAAGCATCTTAAAATATTTCCTGTGTTGACTAGCACAAAAAACAAATAGTAGCAGAGACTTATAACCCATGTTCCCAGCAGGGAAAGATCTCGTTAATCTGCCATCCCACTCCTCAGCCTAGGAAGCGTACTGCCAAGCTGCTCCAGGTACCAGGGGCAAAAGGTCCAAGAGCAACCACTTATGCAGATAACTTCAAACCTGGCACGGCCAACCCAGGCACTACACATCTTTCAAGATCAGGTGCTCACTGAGCAGATGACTGTTCAGATAACAAGCTGTAAACAAAATCATACACATGGATACACAGAAGAAATACTTTGGCTTCAAAGGCATTTTTCTTCAGCACGTAAACATTGCAGGAATTTCTCTCATGTCTCAAATAGCATTACTCTGCGGACAAAGTCAAGTCCACTCGTGGCACAGCCTATTTTTGTCCGGCCATTAGAAACAAAACAACAGCCTTTAACTGCTCAGAGAGACTGCAGTATAATATCCTGAGGTTCAAAGATGCTCTGCAACGATGCGATAAGCTATTTTTGGAAATCTATCTGGTTGCTAGGGCAAATTCTTGTAACAACACACACCATCCACCAAGCAGAATATGGTTTGCAGTCAGGAGAGGAGCAAAAATTAAGATGAGAGATGACTAACCATGGTAACGTGAGAAACCAAATGAAATGCCATGCTATACAGAAACATGGTTAGGGCTTCCATCAAGACTCAGCTGAACTCCTACGTGAAACACGCCTGGTTGTTTTGAGCCAACGGAGCCTAGATCAGAGGCTTGAAAAATTTCAAAAGGTTGTACAAGGCATCCTGCTGCCCCCAAGGCAGGATTAATTATCTCTACACAGTACCTTATGCAGGGCATACCACTACCGAATCATAAGCATTTGTTCATATAGCTCTCTTGTACCAATATTATTTCTCTTTTACACAAGGGTGTAAATGACGCAGACAGAAATGAACCAGTCAGCCCTCAGCTGCACACGAAGTCTCCTGCAAAATTAGGAAATCATTCTAAATGCTCAAAAAAGCACAAATAACTGATGGATCCGTTTTCTAGGAGCTGTATGCATGGATATCTCCTCATTTTCAAAATTACTGGAGCCTCGGTTCACATCAACCTGTTACACGTCTGGATAGTCTTATGCATTTTATAAAAGACCGTGCCAGTTTTTCTATCCAAATAGCTTCCAGCTCAAGAAACATCTTTCGATAGCTAACACGGCAAATATGGTCAAGAAAGGACAAAGGGAGGAGGGAGGAGGGTTATAAACTATTTTCCATTTTCTCCACGAGCAGTGAAGAATGGAAACTCGCGTGCTAATGTTCGAAAACACCAGCTTTGGATGACGCAGACTGGAAAAGCTTGTATAATTTATACCTTACTGCCGTATCTTCTGGTCAGCTTTGCGCTGAACTCAGAGACTATAAGAAAGCATGCAGATCAAGCCATACTCTTCTTGGTAGCGGAGCGCTTCGTGTGTCAGAAGAAAGCTTCTGTAATTAAAACAGTATCTGCCTTACAACTGAGAACAGAGAATATTTAATTAGGCTTTAAACTGTTGAGGAGAGGCTTATATAATAATCTCACTTAGGCCTCACAGTCAAAGAAAGTGCCTACCCAGACTTAGTCAAGCGTTAACGTACCTCACTGGTAACAGATAGCACTCCCAACACAACTGGCATTGAAACTGCATTAGTGTGCTCTTTTCCTCCATTTTGACTTCTGAAATAAAAAGGTTCAAATTGATGAGAGATTTAAATGTTGCGGAGACCAAGAACTGAGTGAAATTCATTAAGTCACCAGACTTAAAGATTACTGCTGTACTCTGCAGGAGTGATGCTAAGAGCAGGATGACCACCGAGATCGAAGCCGAAACCTCTGCCACAGGTGACAGACGGACATTCAGTGGGGCAGACACCTCCATCACAGTCCTGGGCACGTTTCACAGGCCACTGGTCAGCAGAGGTTGCAGTTCTCCTCACTGGAATAACCACGAACCAAGCAACACACCAGACACCAATCTGTCCTTCTGTGCCAACACAGGGCAACCCTGGCCCCTGCCTTTGCGAAGGAGCAGTTTTCAGAGGAGGGTCCGTCTGACTCGTTCACCTTTGGGCTGCAGATTCCTCACGTACACACACGTGACATAGGGACCCCCTGCACGGGCTGTCCCTGCCCATAGGGTGGCACAGCCCCGGCAGAAGGCGCAGACGCGGGGCTCCAAGGGACAGGCCAGCACCCACAGCAGGCAGCAAGCCCTCCCCGTTCCTACCGAGCATGCAGAGCTTCAATGCCGCCCCGAGCTGAAGCAGCAGCAGCCCTCCTTTTGCTCCTCCGCTCAGGAAACAAATCAATTCTCACTCGATGGAGCGTTTGGGCAAGATAAGGACGTAGCCGAACTATTCAGAGCGCAAACTGCAGCTGCCTTCAAACTCTTACCAACTGTAACACCAAACACTAGGTTTTGTACTCTTCCAGCTGCCTCCCCAAAACCTCTTCAAACAGGACTGCATTATATACGTGGGATTTCCCTCCCCAGTCACAAAAACCTGGCAGTTCTCCATAGCCACATATCCACGTGTTCTGCTGCGAGAGCTCCAGCCGAGTCACCTGCACCCCTTGGAGGCAAAGCACAAGCAAGAGCAAGGTGCTCCTGGTTTCCGCAGTGATCCAAAGACACTACTCAAGCCCTGTAAGGACCACGCTATGCACGTGAGTACACACACGCAGCAGCTTAAGAAATGGTCTTGTTCACTTCAGGTAATGTTAAAGAGGCTAATGCTTCTAAATAACTCAATTTGGAAAAATGGGGCTTAAATACCATTGAAACCTAAGATGATAAAAAGAAAAACACATGTGCACATACTCCTAAGAAACCAAACAGCTTTTCAAAACCGGATTTCTCTGACATGCTCGTAAAGCAAGCTTTTTTACTTCAACTGTCACCAACTGAAGAGCAGGAAAAAGACCGCAACAAATTTATCAGTAAATATACCCATTCTACAGAGGTAAAAACATATGCACGAAGTAATCTAATAACTTCCTAATCTGATAAAATGCCATTATACATAACATAAATTATAATATATATGCACGTGTGGTAGTTGTCTATGAACATATACATGTACCACAACGCGTAGCTTCTTACAAACAACTTCAGGAGAGTTTGGCCATACGATGACCTACCTCAGAGAAGTAGTACAGAGAAAAATAAAGGGGAAGATACTCTCTAATCCAAGCAAAACCCATCGCAGTCAGGAGACCCATCCTATTGACAAAGATCAGACAAGGAACAAGGAGACCCAGCTTTTCTTCCCTGCAGCATCGCTCCCTTCCGGGCAGCCCTACTACACCTCCCCAAGCCTCTGCTGCTCCTTTGGTTGCCATCCCTGCGGGCAGGCTGGCAGCTTGTTTGTGGGGAGGGCTCACCTTTGCTATGGCGTGAGCATTTACCTGCATTAAGGTCCTCATCTCCCTCCAAACAGCCCTGCGGACAGATAAGCTGGCTTCTCTTCTCTGCTTCGCGCTGAAGGGAATATGGGTTAGTAAATATTGAGAGGGAATCTGCCTGTAGCTTTACTAGGCTTGCATAAATGGTTAAAATTTTCCTAGAGCAGGAGGGAGCTTGTGGGGGGGGACACAAAACGCACAGCTGCACAAATGTAAGATCAGGGAAGCAGGATGGCAGGTACCAGGAGTTCTGAAATGTTTTCGGTGAGATACCTACACAGGCTCACCCAGACTCCTGACAAGTGCTCTGCTTTTAAAAGGCGCTTTAATCTGTCTTAGATCTATATAAACAAAGATCATAGAAATAATTGTATTCAGCAGCCCAGGAAAGGGGAATACGGGTATCATCTTTCACTTTGTAGCTTTACATTGGAGAGGAGGGAGGAGAAAGAAAGAGGGAAGTAAAGTAACCACGCTCCCCATCGCAGCTCGACGTGAACAGGCCTGTTTCTTTTGTTACTTTGGGTCATCAGGATAATTAAAACCTTTATAATAGCAACCGATCCGCATCAGACAGCGTGTGTAAGTGCGAGCCAACTTCTCCAAGTTCCACATAAGAGCTGCTACATATCGCAAAACAGCCTCTGCGCCTTCCTCGGTGCTTTCGGGAGGAATTCTGGCTCCGCTACTTCAGCAGCATCGCACCACGCCTCGCGGCCGGCCGGAGAGCCTCAGGCCACGCCGGCCACAGAGCCCCAGTGCCATTTGGGAAGCAAGGTGGTACCCCAGTGTCTGAGGCACAGCCTGCCCCGTGCCGCCCGGGGGACCCGGCGGTTCGGCCATGGCTCAGACGCCGCACGCATTTTTGGAGGAGCAGCGGAGTTGACAGAAAGGTCAGTCTGAGCCGGTGCACTTCTGTTTCCACCCTTCCTCTCCCAAGTGCAGAGCTTCTAAATTAATCTGGGTCTTTCGGCTTGTCGGCTTTTATTGCCGTTTCTTAAAGCAAAGCCCAGCTTTCACGCTAGAAACTACAGGGCTGAAATCCCCAGACAAGTTTAGTGAGTGCTTTTTGCCATTCGCCTTTGCCCTTCTTCATCCAAGTGTACTCCCTTAAGTGTCCCCTAAAAACCTAAGATAGGAAATGCGCTTAGTTTCTTCCTTATTTTCCCCTCCCTGCAATGTTTTAATCAAAACGCGCCAGCCAGCTCCATCCAGCAGACGCGGGGTGAAAGGGAACAGCACCGCTTTGTGCAGATGGCACTCGACAAGTCGCATGAGCAGGGAGCAGCCTGAACCACTGCTCCCTCTCCCTCTCCAAATCCTGACCTCTGCTACTCAGAGGTCTCCGACTCAGGGTTGCCAGAGGGCAAGAAATCCCGCTTCTGTGCAACAAGACATTGTTAAAGGGAAAATTCCTCGGGTTGGTTTTTTTTTTCTAAATCCTTGACAAGGAGATCTGTGTGCGTATGGCCCACAGCAGAAATAATCCTACGCCTACCAAAATCAAACGGGAATTTACTAACTATCTATCTCTCACACGCTGCAGGGACCCAGCCAAAGCCTAGAAACTTACACTGGCCATCCTGCGACAATATAACTCCTTTTCTATTTCAGTTTCACTTAAGTACGGGGCGGGGGGGGGGGGGGGGGGGGGATTAGTAAAAACGTGTTTAACTAATAACTGGAAACTTTCTGTTAAACTAATCAGAGCGCTGTACTTGGGCAGGGGTGCGCTGCGGCTTCCCAGGATGCAGTAACCAACCAAACACAACCCACCATCGGCTCCTGGCAGGATCAGCTGCTCGGCTGCAACGGCACGCATCTGTTAGGCTGGCAATTTACAACTGGAAAGTATTAGAGAGAGCCGATTAATTGCTACAATATGAAATTTCCATGCCTTCATTTTACATTAGCAGCTTTGCAGTTAGCAAAGACCCGAGGGAAAACCAGAAAAGGAGCAGGGGGAGGAGAAAGCAGCCCCTCTCAAACACGTCCAGGGCTGTCAGCATCCTCGGAGGATGCTCCCCTTTCAGCAGGGCTTCAGCTTTCATCAGAAAAAAAGAGGCTCCAGGCTTCCACGCCATGCAGAAAATGCCACGGGTGGGAGCTGACACAGTGAGCGCCTCTAGAGCCCCCAGACACCCCCAGAGCTCCCCTCTGCTGCCGGCAGAGGCTGGCAGGGCTGGTGCCCCAGGAGCATGCAGCGCCGTGGAGGGACCACAACTGGCCATGAGATGGATGGAGGCAACACCATCCATCCTCCTTCCCCACCTCCCTCCTCCTCTTTCCTCCCCTCCCAAAAGGAGGGGTGAGGAATTTGCAGTGACTCCAAGGCTGCAAATCTCTTGCTTCCCACCCCCCTTCCTGTCCAGCCCTTGATGCCACACATAGGGACCAGCCGCTTTAAAAAGTGAAGACTATGAAGAGCCACCTTTGCCTTATCAGAGCGCAGGGGCAGGCCCAAGCACACACACCTGAACAGGCACGGGGGCCAGTGGCAGCCACGGGAAAATCCCAAATCCTTGGTCAGAGGGCAAGCTCACCACTGGCCCAAGGCACAGGGACACGGAGCATGGAGACGCCAGCGCCGCAGGCTTCCTGACGAGACGCTGGGGTCCAACCCGTCAGCACAGGGGTAATTTGCACCCGCTGCTGAAGCGGGAAGTGGGAAATGGCACCGCCTCTTGCTCCCGGACGGAGCAAAGCAAGATGATGGCCTTGTTGTCACTTCCCCTGCATCCCTTCCTCTCCCCTCCGCATACAGGCAGCGGGCTTATTTCCAACACGCTTTGCGATAACACACTCGGATGAACAAAAGAACAAAAACTCTCGCCCCCTCCCTCCAGAGGAGAGGGAAAAAAATCAGAGTTCGGTCTGCCACTCTGCTGCTGGCTGTTGATGCTGCTGCCAGTGCCACGCGGGCCGCCAAGCACCGGGTAATTTCACACGCCATATGTGCGGCCATCGGCAGGCACCGAGAGCACAGTGCTGGAGCAGCAGCCGCTGCCTGCAAATCAGCGGTGCTACGGGGAGGGAGAAGCAGCAAAACAACGTCCACAAGCAACCTGTCACATGCAGTCTTTCCAAGGTGACATCATGCCCCTGGACACGGTCCCAGTCCAAAGGTGAAAGGCGCGCGGACACAGGGCACACTTCGGCATCACCCAGCTGCACGTGCAGCGCCGCTGGCAGGGATAAACCCAGAACGCAGCATCCACCCCCCCACCACCACCGGGCCCACAGGCAGGGATTCGAAGGGCCAGCACCCCACGCAGTGACAGGCAAGGTCAGGGCAGCAGGCCCAAGGGCACTACACACATGGCTGGGTACGTGCCACGCACCCGGCAGAGCCTGGCAGCTCTGCTCCGTTCACCCAACCTACAGCCGTACCCCTGGGATCTCCGGCTGGGAAACCCACCGGCCATGCACACACCAGGCGCAAGAGATGGGCACCCTCTTGCCTGGGAGGAAAAACCCCCTCCTTGCAAGGAGCTCCACTGGTGGGAATACAGCGTTGCCAAGCTTCAGCCATCAAAACCTGAAGGTCTACTTCACCTGGGGCTTTCCAAGAGGTTTTCTGGTGGTGGTGGTGGGTTCTTTTAACAGCCGATGGGTCCATATGACAAATGTTAAGCAAGAAAGACTCACTCATAATTAAAAAGGCACAGAAATGGGGGACAGGGACATGACACGACAGACAGCCACACACTTAAACTGTAAAAACCTAAGAGGTAGAACAGCACAGAAGTTCTCGTCCCACAAGTAGCAAAGTTTTATTTTCTTCTTTCTTGAAAACACCTCAGTCACTGAAGAAAGAAAAAGAAGAAAAACAAAAAAAGGTTTTAAAAACATGGTTTGACACATCATTTGCACTCACCTTGGCAAGATCTCTTATTTTTCAAAGGTCTAACAGCTACTAGGTGGATACTGCAGGGCTGGAAAGGGAGAGTTTGACACCACTATCTGCACAGAGATATCCTGAAAGCAGAGGGTCTGAGTTTTCCTCTGTGTAGTCCCATTAAGAGATTTCAGCCTTCACCATTCCTCCAGCTGGCTTCTCTTTAACAGCAGGGTCTGGAGATGAGCGGCGGGGCGGCTCTAGGAGGAACACGGGAAGCCTCTCCGGTGAGCTGGGCTCCGGCGATCAGGGGTGCAGGGCGGATGCACCAAATGGCTGCGTCCCGCATCGAGCCGTGCCGTCAGGTACCGGCACGCTCCCCTGCACGAAGAGCAAACACAGAGCTGACAAGTGCATCCTTCAGCCACGGTGCGGCATTTTGCTTGTGTTTTATGTAACCATTTATGACTGTTACTCAATTATGAAGGAGAGCTTACCATGGAAACTGCAAGGAGGGGTTTTGTTTAAGATACAGAGCACACTTTTTCAATAATAGCTGTTCATCTCTAACATGCAACCATCTGAACTTCACTCAAGGTTTCGCATTCAGATATGCTTCCCAGGAGACGGCCAGTCCTACCTGGAGGCTACGCATCGCACGGCACACTTTACAACAAAGAATTTTTGAATTTTTCCTCCCTAAAGCTAAAGAGCCAGGTGAAACGAAGGCATGGATCCGCTCCTTTACACGGCCATTGTAGGGGTTGGCGGGAAATGCCATTTTCCGCTGAGGCCCCACGGGACAGCAGTGGCTTAGCAGGCTGCCAGCCCACATCAGCCCCCCAAACCACGAAGCCTCAGGGACCAGTCCCAATCCTGTACAGCCCACAGGCAGCCAGTAAGCGACCCAGTAATCCAATTAGGCAGCAACACAGGCTGTCTAAAGAAATAAACCAAAAGGAAACGGGGAAGGGAAAAGTAACAGGAGAGGAATTATGCCTGAAGCAAAGGGTATCCTCATTGCTCCCCTAATCCACAGCTGTGAGCAGGAGCTTGGCTGGGTGCCCAGTGCCTGGGAGAGGGGGACAACCAACTACGGAAAGCCCAGCTCACACCCCAGCGTGGAAACCCCCCATCACCAAACACAAGAGCTGCCCACTGGGTATATGGAAGACCAGGCAGCGAAGAGGCAGTCCTCTCTAGCCAGCCTAGTCAGCAAAGCTTGCCAGGATTTCTCCAACCTGCTCCAGCTATTCCAAGCACTTCTCTGGCTTCTGCAGCATCACACTCAGCCATCACCAGGTACTCCGAGTGCACTACCCAGAAAACCACGCAGCTGCAAATGGATAGGGGAGGAACACCGAGACAAGGGTGGGTGGCAGAGGCTGCTCCTGCGAGCACTCCCTGGAGGTGCCAGCCCCAAAGTGTATCCCATGCTTTTCAGAGGATGCCCCATGCCTAGCACGAACAGGAGAATCCCCCCCTGCCCCGTTCAGCTGCAAAGGTCAGACCCCCTGGGAAGACAAGGGAAATGCATTTTTGCAAGGCACTGTGAAAAACACAACTGCAAAAAGAGGACTTCTGGTTAAAACAAATGTTTAAACTGCTGGTGGTTTCCACACACCTAAAGAAATGAGCACAGCGAAAGTTTTCAAAACACATTTTAAGCAACTTCCTAGCTGAGTGCTGGCTTCCCCTGGGCCGCAAGACAATTACAGCTCAAACACAGAGCAAGAGATCTCAGCCGCTGATGGATTTGTTTGTGGCTGTGAAAGCTCCAAACTACGGAAACCATCGCATCAGCTTCCATGCTGGAGGCCCAAACAACAGCATTATCTGGGTTTTTGGAAAACAACAAAATGAAAGAAAAAAAAAAAAGCCTTATAAATGCCATTGCTCTGGAAAATTAGCATTTTTAATAGGAAAGTATACATAAGGCTTCTTTTATACGATGATAACTATCAGCATGTCAGATTTTTTGAGTTGCTCCATTATGATAACAAAAGTGTGATGAGCATCTTGGTTGAGCTGCAGGAGTTACAAATGCATAACATCCTGACTTCTTAGAGATAATTTTGCAAACAAGAAGCAACAAGGATGCACTTCTACCACTGATTTCTTTTGTGAATAACTTTAACAGCACTGGACCTGCAATCCAAGATCAAACTTTGAAAGAAAGACAGGTTAAGGAGCTGGGCACTCATCTCCGGCTCAGAAAAGTGCTTCTCCTAGTATTAGCATAAAGGCTCTGCTTTTGCTACGTACTCTGCGACACGACACTGCACAGCATCATCTATCCCTGAGGGCCTCTTGGTAGCTCTTTGCTGTGCTATCAAAACCTTGGCTGAGCATGGCCAGGCCCCATTTTAAGACAGAACCGCTCCTGTGGTGGTCCAGCTCCTGTGCCAGGGGCTCCTCCGGACCGATGAAGACCCAGGGACAGCCAAATCACCCTTCCTGGCCAAGCAGCAGCTGAAGCCCACATCTGCCCAGCCACAGGGATGTTTCTCCACCCCAAGGGTGCCCCAGCATGGGGTACAACCCTCAGAAGCTCCCCTGTGCCCCGGCACGGGGGGCTGCCCAGCAGCAGCGGCAGCCTCCCACGCAGCGGGGAGCACGGGCACCAGCACGTCAGGTGGCCCTGAAACATGCTCTCACACGTCCCCCGCTGCGGGCAGGGAGGGACGAGGAGCCAGGCACCCCAGCAAGCAAATCTCGAACGCCGCGGGTTTGCCTGAGCTCCCGGGCAGCGTCCACGCCGTCAGCTACGCGGGTCTAGAGAGCGACCAGTTCCACAGCAAACAAAATATTTTTCTACCCTCTCCACGGACAATTAGCAACACAAGCCTGAAATGTCAAAAACTGACTCAATTACCAAAGTCAGGACTTAATGACTCCAATTATATTTGCACTGATTTCTGAAAATTGGATTCTCCACTACACTTGCTGTGTTTAAATTAGTTTCTTACCTCATTTGTGGTAATTATACTTTGACAAACCAAATTAAAATACAGTTGAGGTTTCTAAAATCCTACTTACAGTAGTCGGGATTTAAGAACAAAAAAATTCTTGAGCCTACCATCATCCACATTTTTCATTACCCTCCCTTCAGGGCACAGGAATACAAAGGGTTAAAAGATGAGAGATACAAAAGACAGTATTTTGTTAAAATGCCATAGAAACTGTTTTAGTAGTATGAAACAGGGCTCTCGTTCTGTAATAGAAACTCACTGTCTTCTCCCCCCATTATCACAGAAATTAGCTGCTTCTTTCATCCTAAAAAATAGCAGAAGTTACTCTCCTCAGGCTTACCACCACCAGTGCCGCAGAGGACTTCAGCAATGAGGAGACTCAGATGCGCATTTATTGAGAGGGAATACATTTCTCACTTAAAACTAACAGCTCTCTGCATCTAACCTGCATGCTGAGACCCCAGTAGCTAGACCTACCATCAAAACGTGTCCATGAGATAAGCGTGGCTTCTGCAGGACACAGTTTCACCCACTTGGGGATACCTACCCTTTATTAGGGAATTATTTTCAACTTCCTGCTCTTAATTAGAATTAGAAGTGGAAAAGGACAAGAGAGTAGGCAGCATATTTGCAAGAAACTTATCACCAGTGTAAAGAATCCATACCAACATAGTATTTTAGGGAAAGCCCCGACATGTATTTACTTCGTATGATACAGAAAGCACAGTGATTTCTCCAAAGAGGATGCCCCTCCACACACTTTCCTCCGGAAAGAGGAAGGAAAAGCCACTAACGGCCCCTAATCCGTTTGGCAGTCTCTAAACTCCAGCATCTGAAGCACATACCCTTACACTGCAGCAGCCTGGCAACAGCCACGGGAGCTGCCGAGCATCCGCAGTAACCAAGGCAAAGCCAAGGTGCCCGTGCCGGCACTGCGGGCAGCATCGCAGTCCCGGCAGCAGAGTCACGGGAGTGTGTCTCAGCACCTGCACAAATTAATCCCAATCCCTGCAGGACCACAGCCGTTTCGGGAGCCAGCTACCCAGCACTGCATCTCGAAGAACTGGCAGGCGTTACACTGGCTGGGAGGTTAGTACACTGAGCAACCAAGCCTGCCCCAAAGGTAGCTGACAACAAATTAAAAGAAGGTTTCAGGTCTCTGAGGGATGACAGCTGCCCCAAAGGAGCAATGACAAGAAGCCTGAAGCCGTCCAGATCGATGCGGCATGCCATCCTCCACCTCCTTATGGCACAGCAGCAACGCATCACAAAGCCCCCGCCAGCTCACTGCAGCCAGGGAGGAACACAGAGCAAACCGCCTGCATGCGTTCAACGTGCACAGCGTCAACTCAAAAGGCAAGAGGATACAGATTTACAAGGTCACATTTTCACTTCGGTATAGAGATATAATACGCTGCTGTCACAGCTACTTCTTGCAATAATACCTTTTCATTATGTTTGTTTCCGCTGTATCTTTATTCTCATCTTTCGCAGATATCCATTACTCAGCAGTGGTTGTTGGATTTTATGTTCACATATGGTTTAAAGCGGTGACTGTTTAATGTTCCCTACATGTAAATAACTCCATGCTGTTTCAGTCCCTGCTGCGCAAGTGGAGGAATGATAAGATTATAAATCTTGAATATAGAAATACGTCAAGTCGGTTTTCACCTACAAATCTGCTAGAGCTTAGTCTGGGTTACATTTCCTATCTTCCCGTTTACCCACAAATTCCCACTGCTTTTAATGAGTGCATAAATCAACCAGCAACAGGCAAAAATAGCCCAAACAGCAGGACTCCAGGGGAGCAGCCAGCAGCCCAGGTGCAGCCCCCTCGCAGGCATCTCTCTGCCTGGAGGCAGGGCTCTCACCAGCGCAAAGCCGAATGGGATGTGGCCACACCAAGGGGACCCATGCGCCGAGGATGCTGGGGGAATCCCGTGGCGCAGCGGGGAGCAGGGAGCCTGGGGAAGGGCCCCGGGGGATAACACAGCAACCCCTGCCACCACCCACGCGAGCGGGAGCCACCACGCAGGGAGCCAGCTCCACCGCCAGCAGACAGCAGCTGCGGGACAACGCATGCAGACAACAGTGCGGCACAGCACGGCGAGAGCCAGCAGGGCAAACACCTGCGTTTTAAGTGATGCTGCTTTTACTCTTGTTTGTGGCATAACCCCAGTGCTGCCACTTGAAACAAACACACGTTTTTTGAAGTAATTTATCATCTTTTCAATATGGCTGACAGCATTCGTTTCAAATCAAAGCTCCCATGCCAAGCACATTACAACCATTTTTATTTTTCAAAAGTGAACGCCATGAGAGCCAGGAGCAACATTAACATAACCACTAACATTTCCAGCTTGCTCAGTATCGGAAACCAGCACTTAGAATAATCTTTTGAACTTCCCAAGGTGGAGAAGCACTCGTTAAGTAAATAAAGAGGAGACGCACAATTCGTTGTTCAGCTGGTCTCCCTTCCTTGCTGAGCCACAACAGGCTGCAGGCAACGCTCCTGCTCCCTGCCACCCCAGCCCCGACGCTCCCAGGCCTTTCCGTGCAAGGGAAGAATGCAGAAAGCTCACGCTGGCTATCGAGCAAGCATGCTATAACCACAGGTAAATGAGCAGCAGACCTTACATCACAAGCAATCCCAGACAGCCCACGTTGCAAGCCACAAAGTGCTTGCCTGATAAAAAAATCACCCCCAGAAGATGGAAAGACTTAAGAAACTATGATGTGCCACTGAAAGCAGGCAGGTAGCATGGCAGGCAGCAGCAGTAGCATCCGATTTCTTTCTAATAAAGGGTGAGTTCATCAAGTCAAAACTCCCATCTCGCCCCAGGAGGTTGAGCATGCAACTTGCTGCCACGCACAGGCTCAGGGCAGCAAGCAATGGTCGCTGCCAACCCGATCCAGCAGCGAAATTGCCTGAGTGTACCGGTATCGCCACAAACAGATGCAAGCACTCCCCCTGCAACCACCTACCTTGGGGTAGGTGGGTGTGGAAATCAGTCTCTGGTGCCAAACTAACAAGCAAAACCAGGAAAAGCCTCAGAAGGCAGAAATTAAGACACAAGAAGCCAGGAAGGAAGGAAAAGAAATCTTTGGCCTGTGGAAGCAGGCAGTAGATGGCCTGAAACTGGATATTAATTCAATATATACAAATGTAGTCCAAACTATCAAGTCTGGGCATAGTCACAGAATCACAGAATCACAGAATAGTAGGGGTTGGAAGGGACCTCTGTGGGTCATCTAGTCCAACCCCCCTGCCAAAGCAGGGTCACCTACAGCAGGCTGCACAGGACCTTGTCCAGGCGGGTCTTGAATATCTCCAGAGAAGGAGACTCCACAACCTCCCTGGGCAGCCTGTTCCAGTGCTCCGTCACCCTCAGAGAGAAGAAGTTCCTCCTCATGTTCAGACGGAACTTCCTGTGCCTCAGTTTGTGCCCATTACCCCTTGTCCTGTCACTGGGCACCACTGAAAAGAGCTTGGCCCCATCCTCCTGACACCCACCCTTCAGATATTTGTAGGCATTTATAAGGTCCCCTCGCAGCCTTCTCTTCTTCAGGCTGAACAAGCCCAGTTCCCTCAACCTCTCCTCGTAGTGGAGATGCTCCAGTCCCCTCACCATCCTTGTAGCCCTAGTCCTTCTGCAGTTAGGAGAGATCGGAGTGACTGCAAGAGCTACGGGATTCAAAAGACGCTCCAAACCAGCCCTGCAGTACGAGGATGGGAGGAACCCCAAAGCTGCTCAGCTTTGCCTCTCCCATCCCCACCCCACCCCCACACTCCCTCAGTATACTAATGAGGAATCCTTGCCCAAATCCAGCCCCAGTGACTGATTTCTGCTGACCTAAAGTTATCCTGCAGCTCCAACATCAGATGATGGATCTCATCTCCTACCCTAGCACCCTCTGTTGCATGGCATTGCTCTGCATATTAACGATCCTTAATGACACCTAAAAGCATCTGCAAAGTCTCAAGTATGGATTTTACCACTTAGTTGCATGTTTGGCAGACAGAAGCCATAAAAGAGACAATGATGGTAAATTATGTTTAATGATCAAAACCAAGAAAAGAAAACATTCATTAAGACATCCTCTTACTCTTATGGAAGGGGGGGTATTAAGCTGATTTTTCTCCTTGACCAGTGGTGGCAGGTGAGTAAGGTGAGTAATACTGGCCTGAAAGGGATCTTTTAAAAATAAATATTTTTTTTTTTCAAATTGGCAGGGAATAAGCTTATTCAGTGGAAGCGGGGGGGGGGGGGCGGGGGCGGAGGTCAAGGGAGCAAAGGAAAAGAGCTGCTCACTTGCCCATGACATTGTCAGCCTCGGACAGTGATGGAAGATTAGTCCTTAGGAATATAAATCACCTTCAGTCAGGGCTCCTGAAATTCAGTGCTTGCTGTGACTGCTGAAGAGACACTGTCAGCTGATCCTTATTGCTCAAGTTTGGGATGATGACTGGGGTGGGATAAGGCTGAAAAGAAGGGTTAATTAAACAAAGCAGCAAGTAGGCAAGAGCCTTTAGAAATTGATTAGACAATTAAAGTAAATGACTTGGCAAAACAACCTTGATTTCACTGCCAGAGTTATAAAAGCATCTAAAAGATAGAATGCTGTTTTAATGATTGATATTCTCACTGTACGTGTCTGCAGAAATGACAAGCACTGGGACGTTTACTGGAGTAAATGAAATCACAGCCGAGCCACCTCCTGTCCTACTCTGTGAAAGGAGAAAAAGCCGCCAAGATTCTCTTCATCCAGAAACCAAAGCACCACCAAGGACTTAGGAAAATGATCATGTTGCCAAAATAAGGCTCAGAAAAACACAGTCCTCAAGCTCCTGTGGCATTTGTTGTCCCCTCGCTGGGAGGAACAATGCATCAACATTCAGTTAGCTGATCAAAATCAGAAACCCACCTTCCCCTCCCAGCATTTCTGCTCTACAGCTAGACTCCACATTTTCCACTCTCCCATGCAGATCTATTTCGGTTCATTTGGGAAGTCCTACGGCCAGAGGAAGGCCCAGAGACTTGGGAAAAATACACGTAAAACATAGATCATGCCCATGTTACTCATCTGATGGCAATTTAATGCTTTTTTGTAATATACTGGTAAAGAAAAGAGGCTTCAGTCCAATTTCGTAACACAAAAGTCTTGAATCATCATGTTCATAAGGTCAGAACTACAACTGGTATAAATTTACTTACCACCACCATAAATCGCAGCATCGTAACACTGAAATATTCCAGCCGTCAGAGCAGCGATGTTGCAGACTGCCCTGCATTTTTAACCTCGTTTGTACATAATTGTTAATCACTGACCCATTCTTCAGCAGCCCTCAGTGGGAGCGGGTTGCTAAGCGACCCATTTTTGCTGCAGATACTTTTTCAAGCTAGTTTGAAAGTAGCCAAAAGTCAACAAAGTGAATATTGAGACTACTGCGGACAGATCCGAGATGGACGGATCCGAAGTGGAGGTGTGAGCGCAGGAAGCAAGCGAGACTAACCCGCATCTCTATCGGAAGCGTAGTAATATGCAGTGCCGCTTTGCTACACGTGGAAACCCCTTAAAGAAGCCTTGCTGCAGCCCCGACACAGCTCACGCACCTCCTGACCTGCAATATTAATTGCCTCCTGCTTCTGAACGAGCTCCCGTGCAAATTGCCAGCACGAGAAGACCGAGATGAGGAGCCAGACCTCTGTGCTGGCCACATGTCCAGGCGGCGCGATGGCTGCAGCCCCGTACGGCTGAGAGCAGCCACGCCGGTGCACCTACCTCCCAGCCCCAGCACCCGCAGCTCGCAGAGCCCGTGGGTGACAGGCGACGTCCTCCAGACCAGCACTTGCAGGCACCCGAAGGGCCACACTGAACAAGAACAGCCTTCAGAAACACACACAGGGTTTTATTGCGGGGGAAAAAAAAACCATGCTGTTCTTAGAAAGCTAATGGGAATATAATTACTCTCCCAGCCAGAAGTGCAGGGACTTCCCATAGACCGATGATTAGAAATAATCAGGTAGAATTAATCAAGCAGAGGGTAGAAATCGCCCAGACGGTGTTTCTGCGTCCGTGTGGCCCCGCAGCCATTACTTCCCAGCCCGGTGGTCGACAGGCATGTTGGCACGCAGGCCCTGCCAGCACCCAGCCGTGGGCCTGACCAGCAGCGCGTCACGCAGCCAAATTATTTCTGCTGCTCCCTGCCACAGGCTGGGGCTGTCGCACCCGCCAGGCTGCCACGCTCCGCGGGATTTACGGGGAGGGGTCTTCTAGCCTTCTGGCAAACGAGCTTGCGTGGGACATGGATGGCACAGGGAAGACTGTGAATATTAGCCTATCTCTAAGTCATCCACAACTCAGGTCTTTTTCTGGGTTTTTTTTCTTCTCTCTTTTTTTTTTTTTTTTTTTTTGTATAATACCCTGAAAAAGAGAAGCAACACTTACCATGTCATGTCCTCTCAGAGAAACATATCCTCATCTTGGTATTTTACTCACGTATCACCATCTCATTAACAACCACTATAGCACATCATTATTAATTATAGAAACTTGATTTTTGTCCTATAGAAACCAGTGGTAAAAAAGCTACAGATTTAAAAAGAAGCAAGACTGAGCAAACACATTCCTTGTCAAGAGGGAACTGGAAAAGTTGCAGGATACGAGAGGAACATGCAGTCAGGAAAAGTCTGAAGTTCTGCTTTTTCTGCCTTTTTATTTTTTAATATAACCTACTAGTGTAGGTTATAGTAGTAACTATAGTTACTAGTGTAACTAGTGTAAATTAGAACTTTATGATCAGGTTCACAAAGCAGCTGAACAATTCAGTAAGAGAAGCTGTGGCTGTATGCCAGAATGGATATTGAAGCAGCTGAACATGTCTTGTTTTCTTGTTTTCAGAACAGGCTGTGTATCAGTTCAATACATTTATGCAAACACGCCTTTTTTTTTTTTTTTTCTTTAAAACTTCAAGAACACTTTAAGAACAGCACAGCACAACAAGTACTGGGGTAAATACACGCAAAACCAGTAAAGGGTTCCAGCTTGTGCCTCTCTTTTACCATCAGGAATCTTCTTTCACCAAGAGCAGCCTAAGCTACAATACCGTTTTAGGAGTAACAGAGCTGGCTTAAAGAACAATGTAAGCTACATTTTGTAGGGAGGGAGAGAAAGATTTGGGCAACCAGATGACTGGCAGGGACAACATGTGCAAAAAAAGCAGAGGTACGAGGATCAAGAGGTCAACAGAGTGAAACAGAGAGGGACCCTATGCAGAGCACCCACCCAATGGAGCTGGCGGCCATCACCCGGTCAGGCTCTGTGGCTCTGTCCAGACACCCAACAGGGTAAGGGGACAGAAACGGGGCTCCCCACCACTGAGTCTTCCCCCTGACCAGCACCCTCCCTCCTGCTGGGTGGGCCAGGGCAATGGGGAGACCGACAAGTAAGTCCTAGGACATAGCTCCATCTTCACCACCCGTTAATTTTCGCCCCTCTGAGCACCAGCTGAAGCCTACAGGCAGGGATGTGCAGTACATCTGCCCACGCCACCGCAGTCACCCACACGCTCCGCAAACACTTGGCGCTTGCTTCACTGCTTTACAACCTTGCAAAAAAACACTATGAAATTATTAGCCTGGAAAAAGAAATGATTAAGCATGAGGAAGTCATACAAAACCAGGGGGCCCCATGAGTAATCTGACCACTTTTGTTTAGACTATTTTTGATAGTTCGTTATAAAGGACTTAAAACCTTAACTTGGCTTGCCTCCGCTGCTGCTCTGGGGGTCCGAGCGAGCTGTTTATCGCACTTGGTTATGCTAAAGCCAGTTATGCAGCATAAAGCTTTGTCACTGTCTTGTCAGTCACTCCAAGCAACACGATACCATCACCTCCAGCTGACCCCTGGAAGTTAAGTATTGTTTCATGAAAAAATACTGAAGCTTGCTGATGGCAATCTGCCCTCCAGACAGACAGACCTTGCGCAACACCCGACCTGCATCCGAAGCCAAGGCATCGCCCAGCGGAATTGCTAACTGGAGATAAATACCCACGGTGCATGGGAAGGTGACGAGCCAGAAACACAAGACCAGCGATTTTGGGAAAGCTGCTGGGATTAAACAATAACGTTTCCACCAGCCCTGCAGAGGAAGAGCTAGAGTCGACCCGGAGAGGGAAACCTTGCCAAATAAAACTGCTAGGAGCTGGACTGCTCACTGTTCACTTGTGCAAGCAAAGCTTCTAGGAAAAAAAAACAAACCCCTTTCGGTCCTATTAGTGCCTGGAGTACAAAACCTGGACTGAGCTCAGTACCCTGCCTGTCCCCAAGAATAAAAAGGATCAGGCAGGGAGAGCAGAAGGAGAAGGCAATGTGTGTGTGCACGCAGGTATCAAACAGGCGCTGCTGCTCAGGAGCCAGGAGACAGACGGCAGAAGTAATTTTAGGCCCACTGGCCTCTGCCGAACGATAACAAAAGAAAAAAGGAACTGCGAAGAGCTCCAAAACGTAAAACACTTCTTGGAGGAACAGAGCCTTTCGAGCGGCACCTGATAAATGTTGCAGTTGTTAAACGATTGATGCCTGCAGGCATCAGGCAGCTGGCCTCACACCAAAAGCGGAGGTGACTGATGAGATTGCTGGAAGTTCTGCCTGTATGGAGACCTGAGAACCAAGCCTAGAAGTTTCAGTGAACTCCATGATCCCTAAAGAAAGAAGAAGAAAACAAGGAAAGCAAAAAAAAAAAAAAAAAGCACAGAGACAACCAGAGCTGCTCTGCACAGTGCTCTACTTCATTGGAAAGGAAGCAAATCCAACCATGCATAAAATATAACAATATGCACTTGAAACCAAATTCCTACTTCATCTGACCTATTAAAACCAACCATCAAGGGACCCTCAACCTACTCAGCACGAGCAACCACCAGGCAACTCAGTCGGCCGGGGCGCTTGGGGCAGCAGAGGCAGCAGGCAGGAGCACCCACAAGAGACAGCAGAAAATGAAGAGGAGAGCACAAGACTACTTCCGTAGCACAGCGGAGATGGAGACGCGTGCTACTCCAGGTCTCTCGGGCCAGTCAAAGCCCAAGTGTCAGAGCTGACACCTCCTTCACCCATCTACACCCCGTGTGCTGGACCCTGCCTTCTGCAGTCCTGGATGCTCCTGCACACATACAACTCAGGGTGTGCAGGTGGAAGTGAACCCTTGGTGAAAACCAACCCTACCAAGAGTGGTTTCAAGCGGACTGGCTCCCTGAACACCTCACCACATGGTCGCTAGCATTTTCCTTGTCCTCTCCCTTGTGCCAGCCTCCCAGGATGCCAGGGGATGGAAATGCTTCTCCTCCGACCCCATGTCGTAGGGATGCATGTGGGGCAGCACGGGGCAGAGCTGGTGCAGCCACTCCTGTGCTGAATCCCTTCTGGTAAAGCAGCCTCATGTTTCCAGAGAGCCACTAATCCATCACCTATCAGCTCTAAAATTCACACAAATTATTTTATTCATAATTAATTAAGGTCTCTAAATGTGGAAATTAAATTACCATTTACAGTGTAAAAGGAGATAGCGCAGAAAAACCTAGACAGCAGCAACAGCTCTCTCCTCTGCATGAATCAGGAGGACATGTGGGGGTGGGGGCTATCTGGCAGTAGCTTTAGGTCATAAATACAGATTTCAGCATCTTTGAAGAGCTGCTCAGGCCCAGGCACAAGACATCTTTATGTACAAGGTGCCAAATTAATCCCAAATCTCAGGTGCCCCTCAACATCGCTCCAAATAATCCCCTGGACTCCTGCATTAGGAGCACATTTGCAGGACAGCTAAAAACCCAGAGTTTCTTCTAATGCTTGGCTCCTCTGCTGGAAAACAAGCTGTTTGAAGCACAGAAGAACTGCTCCTCTTCATATGTATTTAAACTCACCTTTCCATTCAAATCAGGCTGCAGCAAAAGAGAGAACATACAGAGAAACAGATGGCCAAGCACTGAACACAAGGCGTAATTCACTTGAGGGGCTGAAAGTCAGGGAGGGAGATGGGATGAGCAAGCTACAGATCAACACCACCCTTGAATTCAGCCTTGTATTTACAGCAGAGCCCTGCTGTAAATACTGCAACACGTACTACAGCCATGAACATTTTCTGATTAACTCAGAAGGGAAAGATTCTGGAAAGGTTTTTTGCTTCTTGTTTCAATAGCAAAGCAGAATCTGAATCAGTGGTGGGGATGCCGGTGACAGTTTCAAAGGCAACTTCCTCCCATCCCTGATAGCCCACCAACGCAGTTAGTATCAGAATCCATTATGAGAGTAAAAGGCTCTTTTTCCCTTATATTCAGCTACTGCTTTGTCCAGTTGCAAAGGGATATTTAGGCTGAGACGATGGTAGGGAGATGGTCTGTACACAGCTACTCAAAGAGACCAGAAAACAGACATGTCCCGAGACATTAGCACACTCATCCAGGCAGCCAGATTGCAGAAAGGGTAATAGCCATGTTGAAATTAAGCAAAGAAGAAAAGGTTAATATACACGACCTTTCTGATTCTGTGCAGCCGAAAATAACGATGCACAAACTACAGGAAAGTTTTCGGGCTAAATTTTCCCCTGCTCCCCAAGCATACTCGCATCTCGCTGAAGTGAGTGGGGGCTGAGTTGATCCCTGTCCTAAAAGTATACACAACTTTTCCTGACAGAGGGAACATGGGGAGGCTTCTCAGAGTACCTCACAGGAGCCTTTCGGTCTTCACTTGGCAAGACAAAAACCACCAAGGCAAGTAACAGCACAGGCATGTTTGTTGCTGAAAAAGCAGGCTCTGAAAAGATCGAGACTGCGGATAGCAGGAACAAGAAGAACTGCTCCGTCTGGTCTCTCTTCCTCGTGCGCCCATCTCCATGAACCTGCTGTCTTTGTGAATCCAGCCAACTGGTAAGCGCCCTTCTGCCGCTGACGCACAAAGGATGAGAAACCTCAATTAAGGATCCATGTCTTGCAGGCTGTCGTAATTCATGCCTTTAGCTCTGCAGGACCCCGGGTCAATTCCTGATGGGTAGCTGCTCCATAAACACAGTTCAGAGGGCTAGCATTTCCAAAATGCCTACAGACACACATGCAGAGGTATATAATTGAACGCCAAAAGAAATGCACAGTAATTCTGTAGAATAGTTCGTTTTTAAAACCCACAGTTTGTTTCTTGCAACATATCCATTAGATATAATGAAAACAGTTACTTTTTCCATTTCAGTTCAGGCTATTCCACATTGCATCTGATGGTTTAAGACCTGCAGAGGCCAAGGCACGTGCTTGGCTTTACATATTTACGCGTGTTCTATATTTACACACCATGAGCACAAGAGTTAAACAGATGCCCCAATCTCAGCAGGACTACAGTTGGTATTTTAATGCCATACCAAAAGGAGCTTATCTCTGTATCTCCAATATGACGTGGCTCCAGCAAGCCTGGTGACCGCAGCAGAGCTGAATAAAGCTCTTGGTTTTCAGCTGGAATGAACTACGTAATTTTATACGAAAGGCGCTTCAAATTGATGCCAGCATGAGGACACTATAAAATACGGAGACAAGTGTGAAAAGTGAACAACTGAGGCGTACCTCAAAAGATGTACTGCATATAAACGTCACTGCGACACTGAGGAAAGCAAAAGGCTCCTCCAACAAAGCCAGCTCTGTTATTATTTGTAGGCATCTGTCCTCCTGAAGACCCCAAGAGCCGCAGCCATGACCCATATGCCCACACTGCACGAAGAGACGCCAGCCCCATCTCCAGAGAGCCGCTGCAGGCACGTGCTGCCCCTGCGCCCCAGCCCCGCAGGCAGATCCCCACGGCGGTGGAGCAGCGCACGTCCGCCGAGCGGTCCTCCTGCGAGGGCTGCCTCAGGGCCTTCCTTGGGCAGGGACCCCAAACCAGCATGCCTGCAGTCCACACCGCTCTGCCTGCAAGGGTATCGCCCCACTCCCCGCAGGCGGTGGTAAAGAAGGGAGACGTTTCCACGCTCCCCTGACAACACAGCTCTTTCTGCAAAGCACTGTTGTGTGAAGCCCAGTTCAAATCAGATCCCACTCCTGCAAAACACACAGAATCACAGAATCACAGAATGCTTTGGGTTGGAAGGGACCTTTAGAGGCCATCTAGCCCTACCCCCCTGCAGTGAGCAGGGAGATCTTCAACTAGACCAGGTTGCTCAGAGCCCCGTCCAACTTGGCCTTGAATGTTTCCAGGGATGGGGCCTCCACTGCCTCTCTGGGCAACCTGTTTCACCACCCTTACAGCAAAAAATTTCTTCCTTATATCCAGTCTAAACCTACCCTCTCTTAGTTTAAAGCCATTACTCCTTGTCCTATCGCAACAAGTCCCGCTTAAAATATTTTCCGCATCTTTGCCACAGGCTCCCTTCAGGTACTGGAAGGCTGCTATCAGGTCTCCTCACCTTCCACCCCTGGCATGCAAACCAGATGACCTAACGGGACTACCTACAAACACTGCCGCACATGGACAGACTCAGACCAGCCACAGTGCAGCATAAGCCTGCGAGATGTGCAAGCAGTAAGTGACACGCGGAACACCAAGATTTTGTTTGCATGTTTGTTGTTTCACTTCATAGTGGATAATCCCAACCACATGGGTTCCCATTTTCTTAAGAGACCCCTTGAGCTCCCCGCTTGGTCTGAATGATGCAGCAACAGCTCTCCCACCCTAATTTCTGCCCCAAGCTTCGGGTCAGGGGACTGCAGCAGAGCCACCTGCCTTCCAACTCTGAAAGCCAAAACCCGAGACAGTGCACCATTTCCAAGCAGCACGTACACAAACTGCTCAAGCACGGACAGGAAAAAAGCAGTTTCCTCGTCAGTACCACTTTTGTTAGTGACAGGACCCAAAGCAGCAAAAACACCTTCTGCAAACCACCCTCACCAAACCAAGAGCACATAACACATCGTAAATACTGCTCCTCAGCTGGGGATGAAGCATTTTTCTTCCTAACGAGCCTTTCCAAACCAGAGCAGACAATGACCACAAAACAATTACAAAGAAAAATATTGGAAATTGCAAATTAGGCATAGTACATAAAAAAAAAGCTTCAAAGAAGAAAAAGAACTTCAACGAAGACATTACTTATTTGCACCCAGCTACAGACCGTACTTATTTAAGGGAAAACATTTTGCTGGAAAACAAGTTTGTTTTAATTATAGAATTCTGACTTTACACACAAACCAACCCAAGTGATGCAAAACACCATACCTAGGCTCTTAAAACAGCGAAAGTGGAGCCAAGGAGAAGAATATGCTACAGTAATTAATGTTTCTTTGCAATCTAAAAGGTATTACCATTTTGTAAATGCTGTTGCAAAGTGATATAAAACACTGTTCCAGACTGAAATCTGCCTCTGCTCTGTCCTCATTGCTCCCTAGAAAAAAAACCTGTGTGTGCACATGAGCAGGAAGAAGTGGGTAACCTCATCAAAGCATTGATGCTGCCCCTTCTCCCCTTCCCTGGCTGAGTCTCCTCTCTCCCCAGGAGCCCCCAGGAAGAGCCGTGCTCCCCCTAGCCCCCGTGCGAGGGGGCACTGCCTGTGCCCGAAATGCCAGGGCACCCCATGATGCCGCAGCCGGTCCAGCCCCTGCCGCCTGCTGGGGAGGTACCCGGGCCTGCCTTGGACGGATTTCGGACTAGCAGCTTGGGTGCACTGCCCATTCCCACGGGAACCAGCAGCACAGCCAGCAGAGCTGCTCATAGCACAGTGGCGGGCAACCACGGGTCATGCTGAGGTGCCAGGGAAAAAAAAAAATACATAGTTGAAATCGCTGTTTGCTCCAGTGCAGAAAACTGTCTTCAAGTATAAAAACTTTTCATTTCAGCTCCATTTCTACATAGTTGAAGCATCCCAGACTGCCTGAGGTTGTCCACAAGAACATCAAACGTACAGAGCCATAGCAGCTGGCCCAGTCAGATCTATGAAAGCAATGCCAGTGCTGGCAGACTAAGTTGCCAAACCAACTACGAGCACCAGGATCCAAGGGAATTGGATGCAAAGGAAAAAAGAAACATGAGATAGGTATATGGATAGCTAAGAAGAAAGTTCACCAGGCAATTAAAAAGAAGAGAAGAATACAAAACTTCCTCACATCAGAAATCATCACCCAGGCTATTCCATTCCATTAATTTTTAGCAGTGCTGCACATTCAAGTCAAATATCAGACAGCGAATTTATACTCTTAGTCTTCTGAACAAACCTTCTTCCATAAAAAGGACAACCGACCTGATAGCAATACATCTGCAGTGAAAAAAAGAAAGGAACTGCCTCTCACACCAAGCAAATGCAGTGGCAAAACTCTATAAATATTGCAAACCGGTTTCAGCAGTACATCTGCTTTAAAAGAAGCTCAGAAGCCAAGGCTTAAAACAAGCCGCTAAAGTCAAATACTTTTGCAGCAAAGTGTTCAGGGGTAGGGTTTGGGGGTTTTTACGTACTTTTCTTTTTCTTCTCTAGTTTGTGACACTATTTTATCAAAAGCTTCATCTAAAACCCAAAGGGGAAATTATCAGTAGAGGTCCTGTTTAAGCCACAGAAGGAGACTTTTGGACCTCTCCATCAGGCAGCAGACCCAGCCACAGAGCCAGGCTGCTCCCCTAGTGAAGAAGCTAAAAGCTTCTTCTGTCAGCGAGACACTCACGCAAGCCCCCCTTGCTCTAGGACTTAGGGCTTAGTGCTGGTCTCCTTGCTCATAGCGTGGGAATTTAATAGTTAAGAGGACAACCTCCTCTGTAGCTCAACACAGAAGACTTGATAGTTGGGAGAGGACCAGCTACGAACATGAAGCAAACCCCAGGTTCCCCTAGCGTCTACATCATTTCTACAGTGAATTCCCATGGCCGAGGAAGGGAGAGAAACAGCAACTCCGCAAAGCCACAAGAGCGATGCAAAACAGAGCAACAACAGCAACCACCCACCAATGTGTCCTGCTATTTCTGAACAAACTAAACTACTTTTATAAAGAAAAAGAAAAGAAAAAACAAACCGCTGCTTAAAATATTTTTTGGAGGTTACGTAAGATGCATTTAAAAAAAGAAAAATCTATTAATTCTTTGCTAAAAGGAAAGATCCTGAAAAAAGGTCCTTGGAAGCAAAAAAATACACTCATTACACAATTGCATACTATTTACTTAAGACCGCTGTGATGAATGTGCAGAAGGGGTCTTCAGTCTGGATTTCCCATGAACTTCCGAGTGTTCAACTCTTCTGCTTTTAACACTGAATGAAATAAATAAATAAAATTGAATACTGTAAGCATGAGTAACTCCTGACTTTAAATATTTACGAAAGACTATTATCATTACCCCCGACACGGGTCATCCGCAGTGTGAAGACACTCAGCTCCACAGCACAAGCAGCTAGGACTAGCAAGAATGAGCATCAGAACGGTTCTTTGCTACCTGGATCACTCATAACTGCTGGTAGGTCTCAAAGCAACCAGGCATCAAAGCAGGGTTCAAACAGTCACAAGGGGTTGGTCTGACTGCAGGTTTCAGAGAGAAGTCTGCTCCCAAATGTTCCCCTGTATTAAAGCATCCACACAAGTTAGATCAGGACAATTAAAATGAGCCCGAACAATCCTGTTACAGCTAGGCTGGCTAGTTTCTCACACAGACAAGCTTAAATTCATACTTAATTAGCTATTTTAAGGAAGCTCAGTAGTCTCTTTCCAAGACCAGCTTTCCAGACCTGAAGGGACCACCAGCTGCATTTTCAAAAGACAGCAGGGGAAAAAAAAACCAAAACCATTTCCTTCTGTAGAAGAGGCCCCACTGAGATCACGGGGCACACAGACTCTCGCCTGCACCAAACCCCCTTGACAGCCACAGGGCCATGCAAACCCACATCAGCTGCCGGCATGGCAAGAGGCTGCCTTCGTCTCCTGTGCCCTCGCCAGGGCTGGCTGCGATGCCTGGAGCGGCAGCCGCATTCCAGGTACCACTACAAGTTTCACTCACTGTGTCAGATAACAAAAGCACCCAGCACAAGCAGCCGACTCCCTTATTCTCATTACACAGTATAAGAGTGATCTTGCAGCCCCTGTCAGGGTCGTCACCTAGTGCCACAAGCAGTGAAACTGAACCGTGGGGCAGCAGCATCTTGTGTTCCTCACAACTTTGTGGTTAGACTTTGATTTATTTTATTTCTTAGTGTTTTCTTTATGAGACAGGGGCTATTTTACGTGAAACACTTAAGCACACAGGGCTTTCAGGTCACAAGCCTGACACCACTTTAACACAAATAAATACTGAGAGTATGCCAGGTGATATTCACCTCCAAAAAAACAACTAAAGAGACTACTTGAACAAAAGTAGCAGCAGGTTTACTTTAGGCATCTAGAGTGGAAGCAGGTACTACAACCCAAGTACAAAGAGAGCTGTAAGTGGCAGCAGGACTCTGATAACGAGACAGGGAGATTAAAACAGACCCAAACATCAGAACAAACCTTTGAGGAATATGAAGGGAGAAACCCAGGGTCTGACAATCACTTCGACATCATTGACGCTTTAGCTATATAGAGGGATGGATAGGTATCAGTGTTTAAATTCTCTTGAGGATTTCTACAAGTTTTATCTCATTCCATAAAAAGAAGTTACACAAAATGACTCTACTTTGCTTTTGAATGCTTTCTCTGCAACAAAGGTTACAGGCACTTCAGTCTCCTCTGGCAATGCCACACACTTTCAGCCCCTGAAATTCAGAACGTTTTTAAGTTAAATGAGAATGGGAAAGTCAACATTTTCATCTCAGCTAGGAGAAACAGTATTTCAAACACAGAAAACATTGGCACGGCTTACTTAACAAAAGACAAATTGAATCAATCTGTTCAAAAGCTTAGAAGGGCAGAAATTATCTTCTTCCACCAAGCACCACGGAAGCTATTTTAAAGGAAAGCATACATTGACGAGTGACACTGCTATACCTAACTTGAAAAACAAGATTTAAGGCTAGATTAAGTTTTGTTGGCAAGCTAGAGGAACTCCATTGATATCAACCGCTTACGTGAAGCCAGGACTTGTTTTATGGTGCCGCACAACGTGACCTCACTTTTGAGCTTGTATTACCTAGGAACAGCATGTCCCACTGAAGCATTAAAGTCTATGGACTCAGCCAAATCTTCCATCTCAATATGCCACCAAGTCAAACCAGCAACAATTATCATCCCGGTCTTGAAATACACTATAGCACATGCAAGAAATATGCTCCACTTGATCCGGGAGACAGATCAGATCCCAGCACTCCTTAATTCTTTCAGAAATGCAGTCTCCTTTAATGCCTCAGTAAAGAGGCCGTTCCAGCAACATTTAGCTGTCACTGCTTGATGAGAGAGAAAAGGACCAATTCTCTTCAACAGGTATCTAAAGATTGGGAGGGAAGGGAACACGTATCAGGAACCCCTGGAAGGAAAGCAATTAGCAGACAGGGTACAGCACCGAGGGAAGAGACGAGTGCCTCCTGTGAAGATAAGACTGGAAACGGCATCCTAGTGAATTATAGCAAAAGCATCTCCCCCTCAACAAAGCCTGTCCCGTACGTGCTGGTGCTTTCTTCTCACAGCTTCAGCCAGCGCAGCTGGCAAGCAGCAGGTCAGGGCAACCCCACAGCCTTGCCAAAGCCCAGTGTGCACGGTGCTGCACCCATGCTTCGGGGACACCCCCGGGCCTCCCCCACCCTCAACCCACAGGGCGGGAGGGCGAGAGGCAAGTGACGTTTCTCAACACATTACCTTCAGAGGTCATGCTGGTTAAAATTCATCAGGCAAGCATTTAGTGGCCAGATACTGCTACGGATCAGATTTATTTACTTGCCACAGTCAACCACAGGGAAGAAGAAAACAACCATCCCTCCACATACACACACACAATTGCCTCTCCTTCCCTATATTTCTGGCATCTTCCTGTTTCTTGTGGCTTGTGACACCACCTAGCAAAGGGAAAGCCCAAGGCATCCTGCAAACAAAAGAAGAAAAGCTGGTCTTCCACTGGGATAAGAGATGGAGGTATCGCACCTGCCCCTGAAGTATAAACAGGTTCAGACACCTTCTCTTAGAAAGACAAAGAGCATTTCACATGCAATTCCTCCCACCATCTCAAGAAGGCTTTAAAGTACTTGGGGGAAGGAAGGAAGGACTGTGCGGAGAGAAGACTGTACATTTGCATCAGACACTTTGATGGTATAAATACTTCTGTGTACCCACATTTATTAAAGAGACACTTATGACTACCATGCACGAGTGAAAACAGGCAACAGACCTCACCGAACCCAGCGGCAGCGCAGACTCGGGACTCCAGAGCTGCTGGGTGAGGGAAGGTCTTCTACAGCCTCACACATGCACCACTCTAACACTGGCAGGTCGGTGATCATGGCAAGTGGAGGAGGAGGAGGAGGACAGGAGAGGGAAACGGGAGGCTGGCATACAGAAACATGGTGAAATACGCCACTCCAATATTATTCAGACTAAGACTGCACTTCATTAAATACCTAGGTAACCTGAAGCGAAGATTAAATGCACAGACATACTAGAAATGAAAAAAAAAAAGGTTTTTTTTTATTTTCATAAAACTTGAGACCCAGTCATCACCTTGGGACAACTTGTTCTTTCCATCCAAACAGAGGATAAATCCAGAGTTGCCAGCCCAAGCCAGGTAAAGACACTTCTAACTCCTTCTCTACTCAAGAGCTTATGTGTTTTCATAATCACTTCAGAAATAAAGGTCGTCCTAACACCCGAAAACTTGCCTAACAATACATATAAAGCTAACACTACAGTAACGGCGACTAAATTATTCCTTTTCACAAAGGCCAAAGCAGGCCTAGAAACAAAACAAGCCGAGCACAGATTTTCTCCCCATCTCAAACACACGTATGCCCATATTTCGACCTGCTGGTGACAGCTGATTTCCTTCATGCAGCTCAGCCTTACCAGTCTTACTCTTCTCCTGTTGTTTGTCACTTGTCATAACCACACGACTAAGGTATCGGTCTTCTCTCACTAACTCCTACAGACTATACCCAGTTCTCCCTTAATGCAGATTCAGCTCCAAGCAATTTTTGTCACAGCTCTCTAAAGGAAGAAGATTCACCACTGAGGAAAAACTGACAGCCAAGACCAAGAAAATAATTTAGTGACAAGAACAGGGATGCTTAGCTTAGCAGATCAGCTAACAAGCACACTGGTGCTGGAAAAGCCATATGCAGGATTTCGGGCAGGGCAACATTCTTGGGTGACTAACTTCCAAAGTGCCTGACAATTCTTATTGCTTCCTCAGAAACTCTTCAAAAGCACAAAAATACAGCAATTTCCAGCTTCTGCTTGAGAGAAGCCACACATCCCTTCAAGCACAGCCACCAGCCCTAAAGAGAGACTTCTTTCCATCACAGATATTATGTTGAATCCTCATCGTTTCCATCACTTTTCTTCCCTTGTTCCAACGCAGGGCGTGCTCTCAGCAGCTTCAATATACAGCATCATTGCCGCTGAAAACCGTGTCTGCGTACAAATAGGGTCACACAATACAGATGTCTTCAGAAGATCCCCACCCAGCAACAACACTGCAAAATTCCCCACGTTTGCGGCTGGATGCTGAAACACCTCTTCATATGAGCCTTTCCCGCTCAAGAGAGGAACTGAAACCCAGCAGGAGGCTTCCCAGCCCCAACACCTAAAGATTATCGGTGGCCCAGAGGAAAGCTGGATAAACAGGTCCCCCTCTGCGTGTGCATGCAGGGTATGCTGGAGCAGAGGCGGCGTGAGGCAAGAAACCCGCACATTCCTTCTGTCAACAAGGATTTGGGCAGATCTAAGAGAGCAACATTTACTGCTATCGGTCATGAGTGAAAGCCCCCAAAGATATGTCAGGACTCTGCTGACACAAACAAGCCTGTTCTTGGCCTATGGGCTGCATAGCTCAGAGACCACGCAACCCTCCAGCCTTCCAGCCCTGCCTGCACCAGCAGCCCCAGTTCACTCTCAGTCCTTTTTATCCGCCCAGCTGGCAGGGTCAGGACATCTCATCCCACAGCAGGTCTGCACGCTCATTCGCGCGGCCTCCCTCCCCCCGGCACACGCCTTGATGGGCGCCGTCAGTTACACGGACACGCCAGCTTCGCACTCCCCAGCAACGAACCGAAGCCTCGGGAGCTGCCCCGGGGCTGCGGCTCTTGCTGGCGTCAGGGACCACAGCCCTGGGGCTGTGCAAGTCCCTGAGCGGGATCCCCAGCCCGAGACGCTCGCAGGAGGCTGCCGCGTGCCTCCTCTTGCACTTGCCGAGGGACACCATGCATGAGCTCTTCCCTCTCCTGTCTATCAAAAGCAGGAATAAATTACCTCCCAGCGGACTGAGACGCAGCTGTTCACTGACTCCGGAGGCCCGGCGGCAGGCAAACCCCTGGCGGCGTTTCACATGCTGCCATTCCCAGCTCTGCCGCACGATGATTCTGGTTGGGGTGCACCCACCTGCTGCGCAGACCTCGGCCAGGCTTTCAGCCAGCGTGCATCCTTGGGGTTCTCTCCACCGGTAGCAAAACCACGTGTTCACTGCTGCTGCAGCGTGCCAAGGCGGCACGGCTCAAATCGTTCCAGAAAAACGGTGTTTTCTGTTTCTGGTTCAGAGCTCCATCGATACCTTATTTTTTTTTTTTTCCCCCTTTCCTCACCCCAGGATGGAGCAAACCGGACAGGCAAGACCCAGGCCCAAGGACAACCTCCCATGCTTCCAGCACAAAGTGGCGAACAGAGCAAAGTGAATCACAATTTCTCTTCCTCTCTGCCCATATTTCAAGACAACTTGGGTACTCTGCAGAAAAATTATGGATTTGCTTCAGCCACACCAAGCTGAAAGTTTTGGTTTTGGGCACAGGATTCAGTCCTCTCTGCTGCTGCTGCCTCTCCTGCTCCCACCTCAGGACAAAAGGAGGCAACAGGCAAGGTGCTGATGGAAAAAAATAAAGGTCATGAAACTTGTAAGACTACTCCATTTGAATGGATAAATCCTAGGCAAAGAGAGGGTACATATTACCCCGGCAAGCCCGCATTTCACATCTGAGCTCCACAGCAACAGAAGGCCAAACCAAGAAAGCAAACCAGAGGGGCGAGGACCACAAACTGCTCCAGAAGCTCAGCAACAAGCCAGCAAGCGTGCGAGCTGACCTAGCCGGCATTTCAGGTGTCCCGCAGGAGGAACAGCCCTTGCAAAGGACTTGCTTTCCCTTCCAGCAGCGCCCTGCGCTTGTCCCAACACACCGGCCCTACACGGACCTCTGCAAAACTGTGGAAGACAGGAGAAGCCCTCCAGCGTTTCGGGACCCCACCAACAGCAGCCACGGTCACATCCAGTCACCCGAGGCTTCGCAGGACTTCACCAACAGTTCAGTTCTCTTTAAAAATGTCAGCAAAACTGGAGAGCACTAGGGCTCAGACAGGGAATAGATAAGGGCCTACATGGGGTAGGAGCTAAGGGAAGGAGACCTCTGCCCACCACAAGAATGCAGACAGCTTATCTACCATACCCTGAGGGGTCCCTTCAGAAGGCTGTTTTTTCTTCTCTTCCAGGAAGGAAAAGGAGGGGGCAGTGTCTTTTGTCACTCTTAGTTACACAAAAAAAAAAAAAAAACCAACAAGGAGACCTGTTCTCTGTTGGCCAAACCTCCAAGCACTTTGTCCACCCCTCCTCGATCCATCACATTCTCCAGATGCCTCCTCACTGTCCCGTACCCCCTTTCACCCCTGGAGAAGGCCACGGCTGGAGGACATCAGGGCAGATCCCGTCTCCAGCAATGGGGAGAAAAGATGAAGGAAGGGGGATGACGTGTGGGATCCCTCAGTTAAGTCAAACATTTGGCTTCACAACTGCATCCAAACACCAAACGGGTTTTTCTTCTCAGTTTAACTGAAGGGCACCCATACTCACAGCTTTTGTTTTAAGAAAGTCTGCTTTGTTAAAAACAGAGTGTGTGTTCTAATTTAACACAGACAGAAACCAAGGTACAGCAAGGGATGTTTTTGTCATTTCAGAAGACCTTATTCATATGTTATACATCCACAACTTCCAAGAAACTCACCTATCACACACACCCCCTCCACCTGCCATTAACTGCACTTGCGCAGGGCCATTTTTACCACAGGGCTCCCATAGCAGCTTTCCAGTGTTTCTTTGCTGGATTTTGTTCCCTGTCCCTGTCCCTGTCCCATTTGTTCCCTGTGATTTTGTAGCCCTTCCACTGTTCCACAGCTGGTGGGGGCCGGGCACACTTGCACGCAAGACTGTGTGCCAGCAGACAAACAAATAAGAGATAAAGTTTCCTCAGTAAACCACCAGTCTTTGCCTGAAGTCTTAACACTTCAGAAGCATTCTGCGAATTTTTTTCATACCCAGCTTCTTCCTACAAGCCTGGAGCATCCTATGTTTGGAGGCTTGTCCCACAGCTCTCTGTCGAAGGGTGTCTCTGTAGGAGCCAGGCAGACAGCTGAAGCCCCACTCTTCTTCTGAGCATTGCCACAGGAGAACTGAGCGAGCAATGTCTGCAGCCGTCAGACCTCAGCACCTTGCTACAGAGCCAGCAGCACATTAACCACAGATGGCCCAAGCAAGCTGAAGTGAGTAATGTAATTAGTGAACCACTAAGTACCTCCATGGTCACATGCTTCAGTGACTGTCTTCAGAAAGCCATGAACGGTCCACTGCAGCTACGCCCTAAGCTTTTAACATCAAAATTTATTCATCCTTGACCTGAGGCATAAAAAAACCCCATCCACCCCACAGACTTGGTCATCAACTAAACTGATGACTGCTGGTCAATACCATCCAAGCCTTTTCTTGACCCATCACAAGCCTCACACATAACATACATCGCATACGGATGATATATACAACGATGACACTGCCAAATTTCAAGTTCACATTATCCAGAGAGAAATGCATGCAGTTATCTTCACAAAAACTGGTGCAGACCATCAGAAATCAAGTGAGAGAGGAGAATTAGCATTTGGATACCTCTAAATTGGAGGACACGGTCTCTAATGCCCTGAGATATGCTCACAACGACATGAAATCCCTTATGCCAGTGTATGCCTCATTGTGGATGCTCTGGCATAAGGGACTTCATGTCAACACCACCACAAGCTGGCACACAGATGTTTGACCCAAGCACCAGTGCTCCCACAACTAGGTGAAACACAAAAGCCCAAAGTAATAGCGAAGTAAACCTTCACTCACAGAATCACAGAATGGTAGGGGTTGGAAGGGACCTCTGTGGGTCATCTAGTCCAGCCCTCCTGCCGAAGCAGGGTCACCTACAGCAGGCTGCACAGGACCTTGTCCAGGTGGGTCTTGAATATCTCCAGAGAAGGAGACTCCACCACCTCCCTGGGCAGCCTGTTCCAGGGCTCCGTCACCCTCAGAGGGAAGAAGTTCTTCCTCAAGTTCAGACGGAACTTCCTGTGCTTCAGTTTGTGCCCATTGCACCTTGTCCTGTCGCTGGGCACCACTGAAAAGAGCTTGGCCCCATCCTCCTGATACCCACCCTTCAGATATTTGTAAGTATATATTAGGGCCCCCCTCCTGGCTAAACCATAATTTTTTCTCCATTCTTAAGTTGTGCTTGCACTGGAGATGGATAGCAGCGGCCAGGTGGCACCTGACTGATGGTCTGCCTAGGTGAGCTCCATGGCCACGCTGGTCAGGGCCACCTTTGGGACTCACACCGCCCAAAGGTCTGACAGCCACTACCACTTATAGGAAGAGCAGAATAACATGTTGCTCGGTTCCCTCTGGAAGAAGCTGTTAAACGCAAAGACGCTGCTGCTGCTGGCCTGCAAAATCCCCAAACTGCATGGTGCTGGAAAAGCACTTCGGAGAAGTGTCAGTAGCACCTGTCCTGGTCTTATACTCATCCCTAGGACAGAAGGGTCTGGCACTATTTAGTAGCCGTCCACAGATCTACTTCATGGAAGAAAAAAAAAATCAAATACGATGTGAGAATGTATTCACAAGACCCTGTGGGAAGAGGGGGCTGCACAAAGAACTGCCTCATTCATCCAGTTTGAGTCTACCTTCAAGTCATGCCCCAGCAGGTACCTCCAGACACTCACAACTGGCCCAAGGAAAACTGTTTCATTATTCTTACAAGCTTCTTAAGCCTTTCTGTGATGCAAAAAGAACATTTCCCGGAAGTCATATTTTGCCAACAAACAATTTCCACATGCAGAAGTAAAAATTTCAGACCGATTCAAAGTTGAAAGCTGATTAGTTTTAACTTGGGAAGCAAGGGTGAAAATGTGAATTGCCAACAAATAGTTCTCCAAACACAACACACACACCCCTTCTCACACCTTGGCATGAGCAAGCCCCAGGCACAACCCTTTCAGAGAGGACACATGCCTTGTGTCTGCGCACATTAGGAGGGTTCTGGCAGAATAATTACAATTAATCCATTACTTAATCTTCTAATCACTTCTGAGCAAACAGCATTCCCGGACATTTGTTAATGACACATTCATTTTCATACCATCCTACTCATGAAAATTTAACCAAGAAAATAAATCGAAAAATGCCTAGGGAACACCAGTTACCTCACTCAAAGCTACAACCAAGAAAGGTTCGCAGCCGAGGACTCGTCTGCAGGGGCAACTCATCATCAGTGGTACAGGCACCGGGAGGTCCCCCATGCCAGGGGTCTCATCTTCAAGCTGGCCCTGCCACCGCAGCAGCTGCTCTCCACTTCCAGCTGCTCCAGCTGGGTTTCAGGTGGCTTGTGGTCCATGAGCTGCATCAGTAACTGGATATGCAGAGTCCCCCAGCAATTCCCATCTTACTCAATATATTCCACCTAACATATGTATCGCAGATTTCAACGCACAGTGAATGAGTTTAATCGCCCCACGGGACGCAATAACTAGGTGTTACCAGGAAAGTCTGAGAGCAGACAAGAGTAAGAACAGAAACTCAGGTAGTCTTTGTGACACTTCGGTTCTGTGTCTTGCTTGGTAGGTTTAGGAAAGACCTCTAATACCAACTTTTTTTTGGTTTATTACCAGAGGAAAGAGAATATTCCAGCACGGGAGCCCTGAAGCTAAAATTAAAAACCTATAATTTGGGTTCAGTAGCAGTTGGTATAATTCAGGTCCCAGCCACAAAGAGAGGTCTCCAACATTATCAACTGTCAACAATTATTATTGGCTAGGCACACAAAACAGCTTTGTTCTGAACTGGAAGCCACAACTGCAAGCAACACTAATTGCTACTGAAGGCAAAACACACAAAAAACCCCAGCCTTTCCATGCAAAATACTCTTGAAAGAGGAATATAGGAATGGACGTAAAAGTCTTATTATCTCTGTTTACATCTTTAAAAAAAAAAAAAAACACAAAGAAAAAAATCCAAGACTGTATGTCCAGCAAAGGAAGGGGCTAACAAGGAAAAGGGATCCCCGAAAGACACTTGTTAACTATTCTGAGCTGAACACGCATTTAATGAAACATCCTGTTTATTAGTTATTGAACTTTCATTAGCAGTTTAAGGGAAAGCTACACATGAAAGAGATGAAATGCAATCACTTTCTCCTGAAATTGCATACATTTCCACACTAATCCTCAGCAAGTTCATCCCAACCAATATTAAAAACCAAATCAGTTAATACTAATTGCTCACCTTATTTTCACAAAGGGATCTTCACACTTCAGCAAGCCTCAAAAAAGTTAAAAAAAAAAAGAAAAAAGGCTATTTGTACAAAAGCAATTTACTTGTCTGGTTTTTTTATATTCCTTTACCTATGCACTTAATTATTTTGGCAGGTAATTCTGTCAGCTCAAGTTTCCTTCCTCACAACTACCCTTTTACAAACTGACAGCACGAAGCAATCACGTTTTTATAACCCCACAGGCCTATAGCAACAGAATAAACAAAGTTTTTAGTCACGGAGTGAAATCCCGAACCCACTGACTTCATTAGCAGATCCGCCATTAAGTTAATGCAACTGGTGCAACTTTCCCAGGAGACAATGATGTGACCGAGTGAGGAAATGTATTTTACTAGCAACAAGCAAATGTAGCAGGCTTTACGTGCAATTTTTCTTAAACACACAGATTTTTAACATACACCATACAGATAGCACAGAGCAAATGGAAGCTACGTTCATCCTCCGCTGCTGTAGGAGTGCAAAAGGTTTTCTCACCACCACACGCTGAGTCTCCAAAAGAGGTTTTCTCTTCCTGCACTCCATATAATCACACCATACTTCAACACCACCCCCCCATTAACAGGTCTTGAAAATTTTTGACACAGGTCCATTAACGTCTACCAGCAAAACAAAACAAATAGCTTTAAAAAAAAAAGGGTCACTTCATGCTGACTGGCTTTTCTAACTCCGTTAGTGTTACGGAGACAATCCTGCCAAAACGGCTCCCCAAAATGCTAAGGAACTTGGAACTGGTTGGCCCCAGTCAATCAGTGCATCCTTAAAGCATCCTGCACCCCTCGCCCCGGGGACAAGCGGGTGTCAGTACCAGTCAGGCTCTGGGGAAACTTTCCCAGGGGCTAAACAACAAGCACATCAGCCAAGCCTCGACTGTTCCTGGGGTTTCCTCCAAAACCACTGCCCCTAGCTCATATCTCACCTGTCCCAGCTCCCACAGAGGCAGGGGATGCACAACACGAGACAGCATCAGGCTGAAAACCTCTGGTTCATCTGGAAGGACATAGCTCAGGCACTGGAGGCAGCGACAGCGGCAGAGATCCTTTTGGGGCCCTTTTGCTTCAGCTGTGTCTGAACAGCCAAGAAGTGACTTAAGTGAAGCTAGTAGCAAGGTGGGGATGCAACAGCCTCAACTCAAAATGTTTCTTGCATCACACAGTTTCTGCATTTTCTGCACTGTCTTGCATTTTTCCCCCCTCATTTGGCCTTGGCTAATACTGCAGGAAAGCCAAGTCTCTTTAGGGAAGATGCTTAACCTTTTTCTGCTCACGAGTTGGAAGAAGCTAAGTATTGCTAGCTGTCACTCTGCTTTGTCACCATAACAGCTCTCCATCTCCCAGCACAGCAGATATCAGACCCTCTGGATCAAAACCCACTGTCACCTCTTAAAAGTGTGACGACAAAATAACATGACAGTAAGTGGAAAAATTAACTGAAGTCAGCCCTCTATGCCTTTTTTTTTTACTGTGGTTCTCCAGATCACCTATCACACAGTCAGCGGAGAACAGTTTTAAAAGTGCCTCTGCCATCCTGTCGCACAGGCACCTAACCAGACTCTAGGGAAGCTCCATGATGAAGGAACAAGCTACAAATAGAGGCCTCCAGGTGCGGATGGAAATGCAGATAGGGCATGAATTAAGGCTTTCATAAAAGTTTCAAACAGCACCAAAACTCTGCAGGAACTTGTCAGGTGGTTAGGAAGCACTACTCTCAAGGTTTTAAGATGTGCTTTCAATAAGCAAACTGAGCTGAGGAGTTGATGCAAGTGAACAGTGTCCTGCCGGAGCACTGGTCGGGACACGGAGGGAGATGCCTTTTGCCCAAGGCTTCACTGGTGACTAACGGCAGCAAGTTACAGGGAAAGTGCCAGCAGAGAGGAGAGTGGTGGGACCGAGTGATGGGGACAGCCCAGCCCGCTCAGGCGGCCATTCTCAGGGAGGAATGACTGACAGTAGAACAGTAAGCTTC